>NC_068576.1:30668466-30971496 GCF_025698545.1 Gossypium raimondii | reverse complement strand
TTTCTTCTGGTTTCAAGTTAATGTTCATTCTTTAATGTTTTCAATGATTAGCCTGTCTAAGGATTCTGCAGGGATTGCTGCGTTTGAGATGGAGTACAAACATTGGATGCAAGTACAAAACAGACAATTAGGTGAACTGAGAACTGCTTTGAATGCCCAGATAAGTGATATTGAGCTTCGCATAGTTGTAGAAAATGGCATGAGCCACTATTTTGAACTTTTCCGCATGAAATCAACCGTTGCCAAGGCAGATGTTTTCTATGTGATGTCTGGTACGTGGAAAACATCAGCAGAGAGATTTTTCTCATGGATTGGTGGATTTCGGCCTTCAGAACTTCTTAAGGTGATGCATAATATAGTTTAATTAACTGTAGATCATAGCATTCCTGTTTAAGGGGAGGAGAACCTATATTAGAGGACCTAACTGCAAATTATTCCTGCAGGGTGGCATTGATGAAAACTTAGATGAATGACTATCTATATGGATGTATGTGCAAATAATTCCTATGGATGTGTGCTTGCATTTTGTCTGAATTTTGGGTGTTTTTCTCTTTCAGTTTATAGGTTTTGCCTTTCTCTGTTCTTAATCCTTTGCAATTGCTCTCTTCTAGGGTTTTCCAGGATTTCTGCATCAAAAACTAAATATTTAGTATCTTGGATCACTGAATTTGACCAGTAGTTACCCTTATGTTGGTTCTGCTTGGTCTTTTCACCCACATGATTACAGAACAATTGAGGTCATTGGTTAATCAATTCTGCTTTAAACAATGTTAAACTTGGATGTCAGTGTTGGATACAAGAATGTGTCCAACATGAGTATGTTCAGTTCTTTTTAAAAGTTTTTCATGTATTTAGAGGATCATATCCTTTATCCATCTAAGCATCACATATGGGTACTTAAATAAAGAGTCGAAGCAACATAAGCTGTAATAAACTAACTCTGTAATCCCATATTACTTGATGGACATAATTTTCTTGTATTTTTCATTGGAATTCTGGTCCAAGCTCTATCACTAAATATGGAATCTTTTTATTTATTTTTTTATTTTTGTGATCATATGTTGATTACAGGTGCTCGTGGCTCAGCTAGACCCCTTGACAGACCAGCAAATTTTTGAAGTTTGTAACCTGAAACAATCATGTCAGCAAGCTGAAGATGCCCTTTCGCAAGGCATGGAGAAACTCCAGGAGACTGTATCTGCGACTTTAGCAGCTGGTCAACTGGGCCAAGGTACATACTTTCCTCAGGTGGCTATGGCAATGGAGAAGTTAGAAGCTCTAGTCTGCTTTGTGAACCAGGTAATGATTGCATCATCCATGGTCTCATGGGCTTAATACAAACTATTTTAGTTTTTCCTCGCATTTGCTCTTATCTTAGTTATTTTACCTGTGACTGCCACTTGTATTTCACATACATTAAAGATATGAGTAGGGGAAGTCTGAATTTAAGATCCTCCAAATATGAAAAGAATTAAATACACATATTTGATACGTACACGTGTTTTGAATCTCATAATGAATGTAAGTCCATGGTCTACATCATCGTTGTTTCTTTTGTATTGTGAAATGATGTTTAAATATAGGCTGCACCAACTATGATGGGTAATATTGGTTAAATTGTATCCTTGGAATTTTCTCCGTATGTTTTTCATGAAACCTAGGGTTTCCTAGACCTTAAGGTGCAAACTGCCAGTCTTGGTCAATGAATTTTTTGTTGTGAACTATGTTGCCAGATACAGATATGAGTCCAACATGGTTATATTAAACTTTTTGGAAGTTTTTCATATGCTTGGAGGATCGTACCCCATATTCATGTTTACTAGAATCCTGTTTAGGAGAATTTTTTGAATTCGAATCCACATGACAAAATCTTGTTAATGTTTTGGATATGAAAAAGAGGAAATCTGGGTGATGTTTTGAAGCTTCAACTAATGTCTAATATTTTTCTATGTGCAGGCTGACCACCTACGGCAAGAAACTCTACAACAGATGTCTCACATCCTAACAACTCGACAGGCAGCTAGAGGCTTGCTTGCTTTGGGAGAATACATCCAACGTCTTCAAGATTTGAGTACACTATGGGCTACCCATCCTCGTGAACCTGCCTAGCCTTACAGTAGAAGATATTGGATGATCACTGCAAGAACTGTTCGTCCTGCAAACAGACATGCCTTTTGGTAAATGCCATTATAAAGATAAGTAGCATCGATTTATGCAGTCCACATTTTTTTGAAGCAGCTTATCAGAAAACTGAGGTCTGAGATGTTGAACATATGAATAGTTAATTTTACTTGGGGAAGGTTGAGATCAAATCGATTTTCAATGCTTTATTGTACATTATGTATAATCTTAAAAGTGTGTATATACATAGGTTCTACATTTGAGTCATATATAGCAGTTGAAACTTCTATGCAAAATTTATTGTTCTTTCTGTATCATGGACATGGCCAATGCTAATTGTCAAAAGTTGCACATGCATTGGATCATTCATTGGATGTTAATAAAGTTTCACTTAATATTAATTCAATGCTTCTTAACATACTTACAATCTGAAAAGCACAAAATATGTTGTTTTCATTGTAGTGGCTGCGATCTATATTGCTCTGCCCATTCAGTTTTTATAAGTTTTGTTGTATCTAACACATATTTAGACTTGGGTATGCAACTATGATCCTCCAACATGGAAAAAATAAATTGAAATACCAGTATCAAACACAGACTTGTATAAAAAACTTATAACCGAGAAAGATAGGTTGATATTTCTGATGGACAAATTTAAAATTGTTGATACAAAAGAGATTCATCCTAAAAATAAGAATGCAGAGGTTCAGACCCCATACGCAATGTTTTAAACTACAAAGGACTACTTTAATATACCTAAAAGCCTAGATGGCCAAAAAGAAGGAGAATTCTTAATGCTCAGGAATCGAGTAAATTGGCTATTCAATGCAATTCAAAATGGTAAGGTTGTTTGAACCGGGTCGATTGGATCGAGAACTGTTCAAGGTATTGATTTAGAGAAGGGCATTAAATCGATTGATCCAGGAATTGGTGTAGGTTGGTTGAACCAAGCTATGGAACCAGATTTTTATTTTTATGATTTTTAATGATTTATTCAATTGAACCAAACGGGTTGATTGTGGTACCCCACACCTGGCCCAAACGATGGACTCGGAAACCGGTACTGGTTGGTTGAACCAAAATTTTAATATTTTTTTATAATTTTTAATGATTTATTTAATCAAACCAGACAGACCAGTTGTGGCACCCCACACCCAGCCCAAATAGTGGACTCGAATGCAGAACATCACATTCTGTTGCCGGAGCAACTTAGATTCCAATCTTACATTTCTTTACAATATGAAAATAATTTTTTTTAATTTATAAATCCATCAAAAATAGACAAGTTACGAGAGCTTTAAAAATATTTTTGAAACATCTCCTGGTTCAAGTCGTGCCTACTAAAGTTATCATGAATCTTTGGAAAAGTTATGAAAACTTGTGTTGAAACAATCAGTGGAGTCATGATGTTGAAACAATCAGTGGATTCATGACGTTGAAACATGAGAAGTCACGACGTCATTGACTGTTTGGCAACATCATGACATAAAGAGAACAATGTCATGGCATTAAAAAACAAAGTCATGACGTCGATGTTTGGTGGTCACGATGACACTTGCTGTGTACCCTTAAAACATGCCATTTGGTTCAATAAGTCATACAAAATGGCTCCTAGCATATGCCTAGAAATTATTGCACTGCATGAAGCATCAATGTTAATTTGCTTACCCTTCTTTAATTTCTTATGCCTAGACATGAATTTTTTTTATGTATTTGGCATATTTTAGGATTTTATTGATTAATTCTAGGAGTGGATAATTAACATTAAAGGATTTAAATAAGTTTTAAAAACTTACAAATTTTACTTCATCCCTTTTTTACTTGTCCTACAACCTCGATGAGAATGGTATCTACTTCATGACAGGATCAAAATTTTTTCGCGATTAATGGCACAACTACTGATTCGGCTACCTTTTCAATTAGCTCATCAGGCTTATTTTCGTAAATGGGATCATCCACATTATCTTTTAAATTATAGTTTTTTTGATGGGTTCACTCGAGTTTATAAGGGTTTTACCTAAATGGAGTCTAATTGCATTCACATGTTCTTTCCCATCCCTTTGAGGACTGTCTTCCGTATTACTTGGGATGTTTTTTCCTACTTGTCTTCATATTCCATTCATCAAGCTTGCTATCTGACGTACTTGTTCCTTCAATTTAGCAATGTCAGCACGAGTTTGGGCACACTCAGACCTTATTGATTGCATTTCCCTGTTTATTCTATCTAGGCTTTAATCACATAAAGTGTGGTCACTCATCATTGATCATTCCTTAGCTCCTAGCATGTGCGGGGTTGATAAGGTTGATTTGATCGATTTTGCACTAGATTTCCACCTCATTGATTACCTCCCCACTTCAAATTGGAATGGTCCTTCTAATTGGGATTATAGGTATTCAAATAAGGGTTTCCATCCCTATTACCCAAATAATTTACATCTTTCAGTTGGCTCTCATAGTATTTCCCATAACTTCGGGCCAAGTCATTCATGGGTGGTTTGACGGTGCTACTGTTCTAATATTTACTAGTATCTATCCTCCTCGTGAACCACTTTAATTGTTGATGATTTTGGGTCGTATAAGAATCTCTCATTTGGCCACATATACGAGTTCATGGTCATGTCATCAATTAGCTGATAGGCTCGCTCGTATTTTTTTTCATGAACACTCATCAAGATATGCCATCTAAACCAGACTTCAAATTCCCATCCAAACTGTCATAAAAAATTTGCATCTGAAGCCATTCTTGCATCCCATGATGGGGGCACATCCTCAGCAATGATTTATAGCATTCCCATGCCTCACATAGGTTTTCGCCTTCAACTTGTTGGACGTTGGCAATATCACATCTTAATTGGATGGTTCTACTTTTGGGGAAGAATTTGTGTAAGAAGCTCCCTAAAAGTTTGTCCCATGTAGTGATACAACCTGGAGCTTGTGATTCAAGCCAATCATATGCGTTTCATATAATGAAAAGGGGAAAAATCGAAGACAATAGCATCAATTGGTGACCCCATTATATTTAAAGGTGTGGCAGATGTAACACCCCTTACCCGAGACCGTTGCCGAAGTTGAGCATGGGGCGTTACTTGACTTAACTTTGGTAAAATTACAATTTTTCCCTTAAACTTTTACATATTTACACTTTTTCCCCAAAACTCAGAAATTAAACTTCATCCCCTATTCTTATGTTTTATAACATGATGAACATTTTTCCCTTCTATGGTAACATCAAATTCCCATTCTAACACTTATGAACATTAGGTATTTTTACCGATTATGTCATTTTACTCGTTTTCACTTAAAATCGCTTAGCAAAAATCGTTTAACATAATTTAAAACTTCATATTCTACCATAAAACATCAAAATAAACACATTTTACCTATGGGTATTTTTCCAAATATGAACCTTAGGTTAAATTATTGCTAGAATAAGCTAAATCAAGTTACCAGGACTCCAAAAACGTAAATAACATTAAAAACGGGGCTTGGAATCACTTACTATAGAGCTTGCAAGCCTGAAAACCCTAACTATGGCTTCCCCTCTTGCTAATTTCAGCCAAATGAAGAATATGAGCACAATTTGCCATCTTTTTCCCTTTTAATTCATTTTAATTACCAAATTACCAAAATACCCCTAATTTAAAAATTTCCTATTTCACTTATCTCATGTCCATTTTTGTCCATAACTTAATCAATGGTCTAATTACCATATAAAGACCTTCAATTTGAAATTTCATAACAATTGGACACCTCTAACATGTAGAACTCAACTTTTGCACTTTTTTACAATTTAGTCCTTTTGACTAAATTGAGCTCCCAAAGGTCGAAAATTTTGAAGAAATTTTCATGAAATCATTCCGTGAAATTGTAGGCCATAAAAATATAGTAAAAATAAATTTTTTGTCATCAGATTTGTGGTCCCGAAACCACTGTTTCGACTAGGCCCAAAATCGGTTACATTTCTCCCCCTTTTAGGGATTTTCATCCCTGAAAATCTTACCTGTGAAGAGATTTGGGTACTGTTTCCGCATAGCCTCTTCGGGCTCCCATGTAGCCTCATCAACCCCATGCCTATTCCATAACACTTTCACAAGTGCAACACTCTTGTTCCTTAGTTGCTTGATCTCTCTATCTAGAATTTTTACCGGTTCTTCAACATAAGTCATGTCTAGTTGAATCTCAACCTCTGTCGGTGAGATCACATATGATGGATCGGAACGGTAACGACGTAGCATAGACACATGGAATACATTATGAATCTTCTCTAACTCAGTTGGCAAAGCTAACCGATATGCTAAGGCCCAATTCTTTCAGTCACCTCGAACGGTCCAATGAAACGTGAACTTAGTTTGCCTTTCTTGCCAAATCTAAAAATTTTCTTCCACGGGGATACTTTCAAAAATACTTTGTCACCAACTTGATACTCGATCTCTTTTCTTTTTAAATTTGCATAAGACTTCTGTCTGTCTGAAGCTGCTTTTAAACAATCTCTGATAACTTTTACTTTCTCTTCCGTTTCTTCGACTAACTCAACCCTGTAAATATGATTTTCCTTAAGCTCTGTCTAATACAAAGGTGTACGACACTTACGTCCATACAAAGCTTTATAAGGAGCCATCTTCAAACTCGACTGATAACTATTATTATAGGCAAACTCTACCAACGGCAAATATTTCTCCCAACTTCCTTGAAATTCTAAAACACAACATCTGAGCATATCTTCAAGTAGCTGAATAACTCTCTATGACTAACCATCGGTTTGAGGATGGAAAGTTGTACTGAAGTTTAACTTTGTACCCAAAGCTTCTTAATTTCCTCCAAAATCGTGAATTAAATCTCGGATCTCTGTCTGAGATAATCGATAACAGTACCCCATGTAGTCTGACTATCTCTGAAACATACAATTCAGCCAACTTGTCAAGTGAATAATCCATACGAATCAGGATCAAATGAGCTGACTTCGTTAACTTATTAATCACAACCCATACTGCATCTTTCTTTTTCAGTGTCAACGGCAACCCTGCTACAAAATCCATGGTAACTCGGTCCCATTTCCACTCAGGAACTAACACAGGCTGCAATAAACCTGAAGGTACCTGATGTTCGGCCTTTACCTATTGACAGATCAAGCATCTAGAAACAAGTTCTGAAATATCTCTTTTCATTCCTGCCCACCAGTACATTTTCTTTAAATCGTTATACATCTTTGTACTACCTGGATGAATAGACAGAGAACTACTATGTGCTTCTTGTAAGATCTTCCGAATAAGCTCATCATTCTTTGGTACACATACTCTGTCTCTGAACATCAAATAGCCATCAGAACCGATCTGAAAATCAGACTCTACACTCGACTCGCATTGAGCTCTTTTAGCTTGCAACTCACTGTTATTTTTCTGAGCTTCATAGATTTCTTCGAGAAACATCGGTTTAGCCATCAACTCAGCTAAAATGGAACCATCATCAGATAAAACCAAACTGGTATTCAAAGCTCTCAATGCAAATAAAGATTTTCTACTCAAGGCATCAGCAACAACATTTGCCTTACCCGGGTGGCAATCGATCACAAACTCAAAATCTTTAATCAACCCTAGCCATCTTCTTTGCCTCTAGTTCTAATCTTTCTGAGTCATCAAGTACTTCAAGCTTTTATGGTCAGTAAATATTCAGCATTTCTCACCGTACAAGTAATGTCTCCAGATCTTCAACGCAAATACAATGGCAACCAGCTCTAAGTCGTGCGTCGGATAGTTCTTCTCATGTGGCTTTAACTGTCTGGAAGCATATGTGATGACTTTATCTTCTTGAATAAGTACACAACCCAATCCGTTCAAGGATGCATCATTGTAAATCAAAAATTCTTTACTCGGTTCTGGTTGTACTAAAATAGGAGCTTCAGTCAACAATGCCTTTAACTTGTCAAAACTCTGCTGACACTTTTTAGTCCATTCAAACTTGACATCTTTCTGCAACAACCTTGTCAATGGGAAAGCTATCATGGAAAATCCCTTTACAAATCGTTTGTAATAACCAGCTAATCCAAGAAAGCTTCTAACCTTTGATACATTTCTAGGAGGCTTCTAATTAACAATTGTTGAAATTTTACTCGGATCAACTTTAATACCATCACCTGGGACAATGTGTCCAAGGAATCCAACTTTCCGAAGCCAGAACTCACTTTTACTAAACTTGGCATAAAGCTTATTATCTCTCAAAATCTGTAAAACAGTTCTCAAATGCTTGGCATGTTCAATCTCATCATGAGAATAAATTAGAATATCATCAATGAACACAACTACAAAATTTTCCAAGTAAGGTCTGAAAATTTGGTTCATTAAGTCCATGAAAATAGTAGGAGCATTAGTCAAGCCAAATGGCATCACAAGAAACTCATAGTGACCATACCTAGTCCGGAAAGCAGTCTTCGGAACATCTGATTCTTTAACCCTCAACTGATAATAACCAGATCTCAAATCTATCTTGGAAAAACACAGTAGCTCCCTTCAATTGGTCAAACAGATCATCAATTCTAGGCAGTGGATATTTGTTCTTTATAGTTACTTTGTTAAGCTGCCGATAATCTATGCATAATCTCATTGAACCGTCTTTCTTTTCACAAAAAGCACTAGTGCACCCCACGGAGAACAACTAGGCTTTGCAAAACCTTTATCAGTTAATTCCTGCAACTGAGCTTTCAATTCTTTCAATTCCAACGGGGCCATTCTATAAGGAGCAATAGAAATAGGAGTTATACCTGGAATCAACTCAATACCAAATTCAATTTCTCTAATAGGAGGCAAACATGACAATTCTTCCGGAAACACATTTAAATACTCACGTACCACTGGCACTGATTCAATTTTCAACTCTGGATCTCTAGTGTTCAATACAAAAGCAAGATAAGCTTTACACCCTTTTCTCAAACATTTCTGAGCAGACATTACAGAAATCATAGCAAGAGAACCATCTAATTCATCTGAATCAACCCAGATAATATCACCATTTTCACATTTCAACTCAATGTATTTCTTTCCGCAATTCACTATCACATCATGGCAGTAAACCAATCCATACCAAGAATCACATCAAACTCATCAAATGGTAATAGCATGAGATCGACCGAAAAACAATGACCTCTAATCATCAAAGGGAAACTCTTACATACTTTGTCTACTAACACATACTGGCCTAATGGATTTGATACTTTAATTACAAATTCAGTAGATTCTATAAGCATGTTCATACTAGGCATCAATCTCATACAAACATAGGAATGGGTCGAACCCAGATCAATCAAAGTAATAACATTAATATAATAGAGAGAAAATGTACCCGTAATCACATCAGGGGAGGATGCCTCTTCACGAGCACGGATAGCGTATGTCCTTGCAAGTGCTCTAACATCTGGTCTAGTAGCTGAGTCTCTGGGCGTACCCCTGTTACTTGCTCCAACTCCCAGATTCCTCCGTGGTCTGCCTCTAGTAGGAGCATTTCCCAATCTCACACTCGGTATTACTTTTTTTTTAACTGTTTCGGGACAATCCTGAATATAGTGATCTGGTGCACCACATCTAAAGCAAGCATTTTCATTTGCTCTACACTCTTTAGGATGACGTCTACCGCATTAGGCACATTCTGGCCTAGGTGGTCAAGTACTACTCGTACTTACAACTATAGTAGTCTGAGCTCTTGGACCCTCAAATCTTCTGCCTCTGTTTTGGCTAGAATACCTGGCTGAAAAATTTGATCCACTAGAGAGCTCTCTAGGCCTCTTGAATGTAGATTGAAATGATCTACTCATTTTCCTTTTCTTCGTGTCTTGCACTTCAATTTCAACTTTGCCCTTCTCTTTTTCTTTTAACAAATCTTCTGCCTTACAGGCTTTTTCAACCAGAACAACAAACTCTCTAATTTCTAAAACACCCACTGACAGTCGAATATTATCATTGAGCCCATCCTCATATCTCTTGCACATATTGGCTTTGGTGGACACAAACTCTCGAGCATATTTACTAAGTCTAACAAATTCACGTTCATACTCGGTCACAGTCATCTTACCTTGTTTTAACTCAAGAAACTTTTTTCTTTTTTAATTTATAAACCTCTGACTGATATACTTTTTACCGAACTCCTTTTGAAAGAAATCCCAAGTAATTCTCTCACTTGGTACCACTAACACAAGAGTCTTCCACTAATGATAGGTCGAATCTCTAAGAAGTGAGACAACACAATTCATTCATTCTTTAGGTGTATTGGATAATTCATCAAAAACCTTGATAGTATTCTCGAGCCAAAATTTAGCTTTCTTTGCATCATCATCTTTAGTAGCCCGAAACTCTTCAGCCCCTTGTTTTCTGATCTTATCAACTGGTGGTCTTTCTCTTATAATTATACCTGCGGCTGGGGAAGCTACATGGGGAACCTGAGAATCATGAGGGGGTGGAGGTCTAACAACCAGATTCATACGAATGAACTTGGAAAACCAATCATTCATAGCTTGGAAGAAGGCTTCTCGAGCCCCTCCTCCCTAACTAACTGATACGGGCCTTTCACTACTATCAGGTGGCACCGTCCCTTCTGCGAGAGTGGGCGCATTACTCTCGACATCATCTACTCCAGCTCGTTCGGGATCCATAACTATAAAAGAAAACATTTTAAAATCGTCAAGAGTCGTCACACTATCAAAATATAAGTATGACATGTATAGCTAGACTCTTATTCACACTGAATGTTCTGAGAACCGACTAAACCTGCTCTGATACCAACAAATGTAACACCCTTACCCGAGACTATTTTCGGAGTTGAGCATGGGGCGTTACTTGACTTAACTTTGGCAAAATTACAATTTTGCCCCTAAACTTTTACATATTTATAATTTTTCCCCAAAGCTCAGAAATTAAACTTCATCCCATATTCTTATGTTTTATAACATGCTGAACATTTTTCCCTTCTATGGTAACATCAAATTCCCATTCTAACACTTACTTATGAACATTAGGTATTTTTACCGATTATGTCGTTTTACTCGTTTTCACTTAAAATCGCTTGGCAAAAATCATTTAACATAATTTAAGACTTCATATTCTACCATAAAAAATCAAAATAAACACATTTCACCTATGGGTATTTTTCCAAATATGAACCCTGGGTTAAATTATTGCTAGAATAAGTTAAATCAAGTTACCGGGACTCTAAAAACGTAAATAACATTAAAAACGGGGGTTGGAATCACTTACTATGGATCTTTGAAGCTTGAAAACCCTAACTATGGCTTCCCCCTTGCTAATTTCAGCCAAATGAAGAAGATGAGGACAATTTGCCATCTTTTTTCCTTTTAATTCATTTTAATTACCAAATTACCAAAATACCCAACTTAAAAATTTCCTATTTCACTTATCTCATGTCCATTTTTGTCCATAACTTAACCAATGGTCTAATTACCATATAAATACCTCCAATTTAAAATTTCATAATAATTGGACACCTCTAACATGTAGAACTCAACTTTTCCACTTTTTACAATTTAGTCTTTTTGACTAAATTGAATGCCCAAACGTCGAAATATTTGAACGAAATTTTCACGAAATCATTCCATGAAATTGTAGGTCATAAAAATATAGTAAAAATAATTTTTTTCTCATTGGATTTGTGGTCCCAAAACCACTGTTCCTACTAGGCCCAAAATCGAGATGTTACAGTAGAGTTGGAGGAACCACTTTAAATGCTGATTTTGGTCCTCAGCCATATTGCCCCGAAATTGGAGAGTGTTTTGAAACATCTGGATGGTTCCCGACTTCATTTCAAAGTTATTGACATTAATAGTTGGTCTGTCAATACTGCCTCACACCGCATCTAATGTAGGTAATGCATATTCGCACAATGTTCTTTCCTATTGAGCCATCAGTGGCTCTCTTCTGATCTAAGCTACTGGTTCAATCAAATCATCGTATAACGTGTTTTCTCATGGTAAATTGGCTACCACTGGTGGATTATATTGCATATGTTGTCGGTTTCATCTCAAAATTCTCTTTGGCTCAGGATTTGGCTCGATTGGAATGGTTTCGTACCGAGTCATACATTAAAATCAGAGAAACAATTATCAAATTAATAACCAAAATCAAATTAAAAATAACAAGAATAAAAATTGTATCTATAACTAGCAATTTTCCTACTTATCTTATTAAATGCATAAATTAAAATTTTGTTTAATGTCAAGACCTCTGTCTTGAGAATATTCGATTGATGTGCAAGTATAAACAATCGTTGAAAAATAATAAAGTGGTAAGTAAGATTTATCGTATCCACATGGACTATTTAAGCAAACCAAGAATTGTAAAATGAATCCTAAGCAAATTAGTTGGTGATGAGATAAATTGAATGTAATGAATTTCCTAATTAAATTAAAGACTAACCTAAGTATGCTCAAAATTAAAACAAAACATATAAGAATCGAGTATGCAAGTTTTTAAGAGTTAATCACAATATCATGCATGTGTTATAATAATTTTCCTTTTTAACTTAAAATTATTTAAACAAGGTTAAAAGATGTTAAGGAGATTCCATAGCATACTGATAATTTACTAACCCTGATTTTACAAGTGCTTGACTTCTCTCAAAGACCTAAGCTTAACCTTTTTAGTCTCTTTGCATATTTCTATGTCAAGTCCAACTTCAAGATCACCTTTCTAGGCATCGTCTAAGAAATCACACTTATTAAATTATTAAGTTTTTCTAGCATATGTTTATGTTCAATCAACTTAGTATTTTAATAAGTAGGATTCAAATTATGTGAGGTAATGATAATATTTCTATCTTGAAACAATTTAATCACACTAATCACATTAATAAAGTTCTTTCGATATTATGACTAATTTGACCTAATTTTATCATGAAAAGATCAAACATGCACAATTCAAATATTGTGTCAATTAATTACAATTTGGTTCTGATTTAATAATTAATTCAATTTCATCCCTACATTTATAATGCACGAATAACATGTTCATGATTTTATCATAATTAAATAATCTAGGCTACGAAATTTAAATCATTCTAACACCAACAAAATTAAGTAATCATGATTATATTAAAAGTAGAAAACTTAGTTGCAATCATGTTTCTTGAATTGAACAAAAAAAAAAAGATTGAAAGGAAAGGAAATGATAAGTCATTTTCGGTTGTTCTTTGAGGGACAACTCACTTTGCTCTTCCTTCGTTCTTTTCTTCTTTCCATGAAAACCAAGCTTAAAAGCTCTTAATATGGTCGAATGGGGCTGCTCTCAAATCCTTGCAAACACTCCTTGAAGAATGGAAAATGGGAAGTGAAAGAAGAAAGAAAAGAGGGAAGAGATGGTAAGTGAGGGATGAATGAAATGGAGAGAAAATGCCTCTCTATTTATACTAGTAAGGAGACTCTTGAGTTTACTATTTTTAGCATGATAATCCCCCTTATTTCTCTCATGAATGACTGACCCCTTTTGTTAAGGAGGAGGGTGGATGGTTTTGCTAAATTTTGCTACTTCATACTTGATTCATGGGAAGAAGTTGAACGGTCTCATGAGAAAATTGTTGTGGCTCATTTGTGATATTTTACTAAGTCTTAGGTGGCTAAAATAAATACTCTTATGGACGGTTGGACTCCCTTTGGCCGAATTGGGCTCTTTCCTCCCTTACTGGACGGTTTGGGCTTCATATTTGGTAGCAAGCTTGTCCATTTTAGTGACCCATTTGGGAGTTGGTTCAAATTTAATTTGAAAGTCAAATAAGTGAATTTATGACATCCCATGCTGATTAGCCATCAACCCACGTCTGCATGGCCTTTGCTGCAGGAATGCTACAACATCGAGCATCTAATAGGTGAGCTTCAAAACTAACTTTTCTTCTATTGCACCAAATTGTGTTAAATTAGAAAAATATGTAAAATTAACATATAAATAAGTAAGATTAAAAATTTATCTTTAATTTTTTCCTACTTTATAAATTTGGGATAAAAAAATTCTATCAAAATACTCAAAAACTTGCATGAATTACTAGTTAGAGGTTGTTGTACATGTCTATATAATTTAAAGTTATAAGACCTGCAAACTTAATTCATTGCTTGTCCCGAGTGATGATATATGTTAATTTACATTAGAACTTAAGGAGTCACTTTTTCAAAAATCCCTTCAAACGAAATCAATCCTCATCATAGTCATGTGTGTAGCAAAATTATGCTCAAAAATAAAAACTTTGTAAACATGCAACTGTAGTACATATATCACTCAATTATCTTCGAATATTAATATGCTAACAAAAATATGAACTACATACCTTCCCTAAACAAATTTGTGCTAAGTATTTTCAAATCAAATTTTATTTCCCTTGATTAAGCTAAGTAGCAATCCTAAAGCTTAATTATGCCTTCATATGTTGAACTCGTCCCGAGTAATTCATTACTTTTGGAATCCCAAGAACTTGATCTAGCAACCTAGGGACTATTTCGTAAAATTGTTAAACATTTTCTATTATTCCATTGATGAGTTTGAAGTGTTTTTGAAGTCTAATGGTAGATTATTAAGCTTAGTTGTTAAATAAGACTATTTTGTAAAGTGATTTTTAGTAATTTTATTGTTAAAGGATTAAATTGTTAAAATAGTAAAACTTCTTAAAATTATTGTGAAATTGTGATAAATGTGGAATGAATAGGGACTATATAGAATTCAGCTAGCATGAGTTTTGAATAAATGTGGTTTAGAGACTTAACTGTAAAAAGTGTAAATTTAGGGGTAAATTTGTAAATTTATATTAAAAGGGATTATAAGTTTAAGTGTAATTATTTAAGATGTTTGAATGGATTAATTGAAAAAAACCTATTATTTAGATCAAGAAATGAAACAATCAGACTTGAATCTTGGAAAAGCTAAATTAACGGATTAGTCATCGGCCTTGTTTTCGCAATCGTTTTTGTCTAGGTAAGTTCATACTCTCTACCGAAATTATAATTCATTATTATTATTTTTAATTAATTGTATATAAAATGCTGAAATTGGAAATCAGACTATGTGGTAATAAATCAAATTCTAAAATAATTCTGATGGATTAAGTAGAAGTCTTATATACGAGGTTTCTGTATAATTCCCGTTCTGGACCGAGCTCCAACATTTTTTGCAGGCTCAGATATACATGTGACATGGATTTAGCCTGGACTGGTAATTCATTGTCATTTTAAAGGTTTAGGCTAGACTGGTAACCTTACATGTATAAATAGCCTTGGCTAGGCTATTTTTCTGTGTTGTCACTGGTTTAGCTCGGACGAGTAACCTGACACATATATTTATGTATCTAATTAGTTCATATGAGCACCATCTGTTTCCCAGACTTGTGTATTAATTTCTTTTACAAAGTTCTATTGGAAAAATAAAGGATGTACAGTGCTAAATTGTTTCATTGAAGTGAACAAAATTATCAATTCTGAATATCCATATAATTGTTGTTTACTGACTTGTAATTGTTGAATCATGTTGTGATAAGGTCGATACTTGAAATGGCTATATGTAAATTGATTTATGTAAGGAACATTTATGAAATGGCAATATGGTATCAAGCCTTGAATAGAATGTATCACATATTATAGACTGAGAGGGGTGATTGAATTGCAGTTGTTATTTATGAACATTATATGACATGATATGTTTTAAGTTTTATATATGTAAAATGAAAAGAATATATGCATTAGCTACATAAAATCAATCATTGAAAGGAGAAATTAGATATGGTATAATAAAATGGAATGTGATTTACCATTTGAATATGAGTTGGATGAATTGATTGGTAAATATGTTATTTGAATGTTTTTGCTATAGTATGCTTAAGTTTCATGTATATATGTGAACTCATTAACTTGTGAGATTTTTTTGTGTACAGGAAATGAATGAATTTATAAGCTTGTTGATGAAATTATGCATGAAATGTACAAAATGATTCAAATTCGGTAAGTTTAAGTTTCCGTTATATACGAGCTTACTAAGCATTGATTTGCTTACATCCGTTGTTTATTTCTTTGTAGATCATCGAAAATCTCAACCGCTTGGAAGTTCAAGTTGGATCATACACACTATCTGTCCCAAATCGATAAAAGCTTTGATCATTTTGAAGTTGGGATATAAATGGCATGTACTAGGAGTTTTAAATTTAATGGTTTATAATGATGTTGTTTAAAGCTTTGGTTAAGTAAGGTTTGATGAAGTGTATATATTTGGTATTTTGGCTCATGTATGTTCATATGAGTGTTTTGGTTGTTAGGTTCACGCCTTATGGAAGAGTTGATGATATGGTAAAATTGATATGTTGAAATGAATGAATTGGTATGATGGTATATCTTTAAGGTAGTACCTTGAGATGATTGAATGTCTGTTTAATTTGGTGTATGAAATGTGGTGTCAGTGAGGGCATGTTGGTTAAACACTTAGGTTGAATTTTTTGGTATGTTTTAAGCTTGTTTGAATGTGTTTTAAGATATGAGAATGGTTTATTTTTGTTTGGCTTGGCACCTAAGGAATGAGAAATATTTTGGCCTGTTTTAGAAGTGATTTTAGGTGCACAAGGGCTTGGACACGGGCTGTCACACGGCCGTGTGTCACAAACGGTCACTCCACACGGCATGTGGCCTATTCAATTTTGGTGTAGGTTTTTCCCACAACGTCAGGTTGTTACACAGCCTAGAGACACAACCATGTGACCCTATTTCGAACTGGACACGGTTAGGCACACGATCTAGTGACATGGTTGTGTGACCTTATTTTGGATCTGTACACGGTTTGGCCGCACAACCATATTCCTGAGCCCATGCCCTGGGCTCTATCACACGACCATGTGACCTCTAATTTCAAATTTTCTACATTTTTCTACTTTATTTCAAATTAGCCTCCAATTGTTTCCAAATTGAGTTTTAGGTTCCATAAGCTTGATATAAGGCCTGTAATTGTATATATGCTATGAATGATGATGGGTTTTGAATTTTTGTTATTTAAATTAATAGATGAATGATTTTATGTTATCATTTCTTTTGATATGCGTCGTAATACTCCGTAACCCTAATCCGGTGACGGAGATGGGTTAGGGGTGTTACATAAATCCTGAGTTAATCACTGACCAAGCATATGTAACTCATGTGCTTTGATTTATGTGGAGGCTTATGCTTTAAAGATGATTGAGCCCATAACCGATATGTTGGGTACATGACTTGTGTATGGCATGGCTTTACTAGCAACAATGGAATTCATAGCTCGATTAAAGAGTTAAGGATATCCTCTCATTGGAATTGTGTGTATTTATAAATATGGAATGTGGGCACGAGTTGTTTGTTCTCGAACAAGAAATTTATCTCAAGCATTTGTTGACGATGATCATATTAATCATTAAGAAAACACAATGGTGACAATGAGATAAAATAGGATTATATTAAGTGAACATATTTAACTCAAAGGAATTAAAGATATCATATGAGGGTAACATACACATGGCGAGGTCATTGGCCAAAGCAGTTGGATGAATTGCTTTCGTAAAGAGTATACAATAGGGAGTTTTCAATATAGTACCACTTTTGGACTGACTCCATGATTGAGTAAATTGTGAATTATCAGAACGATACTTCTAGACATAATTGCAATTACGAGAGTCCAATTGTATATGTTCGATCGGTCCCTTCGCTAGCTCAATGAAAGCTTGATCGGATTACATTTTAACCAAAAGAAAATTATATGACTTTAGAAATAATTTAATTGAGTCGATTTATTCGATGTGAAATTAAATTGGGCGATTGTGAGAATTGTTCAACTAGAGAATTTGATTAATGAATTTTCTTGAAAAATTAATTTGGAAAATCTAGTGATTTTTGGAAAAAAATAATTTTGATAAAGTAAAATTAAATTAATCAAATTATGTAAAATAAAAATGATGTTTTTGAAAATTAATTTTCAAGTCAGACAATTGGCCTAATTGATAATTGAACTTGAAAATTAGACTTGAGATAAAAAACTGGGCTCGAGAACCAAAATCGAGATCAAGACCCAAAAATTGGTCGAACCAGGCCTGGTATGTGAAACCGAGTCGACAGTCCAACTAGTGGCCGGAACAGACCGGTTGGGCCATTACTGGCTTAGATTGAACTAACAGTAGCCAAACCAACTCGAGGTGCTGTGAGGGTGTCGCACCTGCAATGGCACCATCAGACACGACAGTGCCGACGATGGCGGTTCTTCTGTGGTTTAGCTATGGAAGAACTACACTCCTACTGGGACTCTACCAAATAATTTGATTTCAACTTAATTATTCCAAAAATATTATTTTAATAGTTTTAATATTAAATTTAATTTAGTACTTATCTTGATAGTATTTTATTAATTTAATATTAAAATGACTATCTTAATATTAAATATAATTTAATATTTATCTTGTAGATAAGTATTCTATTAATTTAATATATTTAATATTAAATTTAATATAATATTTATCTTGATAAGTATTATATGATTTTAATATTAAAGTGATTAAGTTTAATCGTAGTTGAACTCTTTAAACTGTCCTTATATAAAGAGAGCCTTAGGTCATTATTTTTCAAAAACTTGAATTCAAGAGAAAGTTGTATAGAGAAAATTCTTTGAAGAAATCATTTCAAAAGATTTATAGAGATATTTTTCTTATTTACAACTTGACTCAGAAGTTTAGAGAAATTGTGAAATTACCCCACTGGTAATTTTATGGAAAATTTTCTAATTTGAAGCGAGCCCACACTCGGCAGAAGTGAGCTTGAGGGTAGTGGAGAAAGCTATTCGGTCGATGCACTTATCCTAGACAAATCAAAAAGGTACAATTTTGATTAATCGTTTATTACTTTAGATATCACAACCAAGATTTTGTTTTTGGAAAAAAATTAAAACTTTGATTTTTCCTCCAATATATTTTCGTTGTGTTTTCCAAACTCGATTTTCCAACAAAACCACCCTCGATAGTGTTGCAAACTCCCACTTCGAATATAACTTATGGATCTTCGAACTGTGGTGTTGCTACCCCACTTGCTAGTGTTGGGACACGGGTGTCGTCCTTAGTGTTCCTTAGCCGAAAAATGGTGTCATGCACACTAAATTGGCTTGTCAGTCCTACCCTAGTCCTATATTGGCCCAACGAGTCATTATTTAACTAAATATGCGTTAAAATGCTTATTTTACTTAATTGCATCTAACCTACTAAATTAGAAAACTAATTGAAATACGAATAAAATGGTTTGAAAACAAGTTCATTAAGTGTCAAAAATACTCTAAATTGTCACAACGAATTATGGTAGATTAGTCGTTTGGTTGAAAGCTAGCAATGACAAAGATCCGTTTAGCCGAAAACACAGGTGGGATTTTGATAAAGGGTTTATTGCTATAAATATCACAAACCGACTTAGTTTTCAAAATTTTTATTTTCTGCTATGCTAGAAAACCATTTTCGAATTTGATTTTTTTTTCCAACAGTTTTAACAAGTGTAGGTTGACATTTAAGGCTTTAAACATGTTGAGGAAACTTAAGAATTCCTCATTATCCCTTTTCTTCCTCTGTTCTAACCTTGTTGGAAATGGAACGATGGTTGGGCTAGGAGGTTTGCTTGATTTTTTCTTATGGTTAGAGTCCTTCGACTCTACCTCCTTCTTTACACTCTCTTCTACCCCATATCTAACACTATAAGTTTGGGTATTAATGTCCATTTCCTCTATTTAGACACTCAAGGGTCTCACCTGTTCCTTGATCACCACTTTGGATTGGAGAGTGATGACTTTAGCATGCTCTTTCCTCTTCCTTTTTGGGTTAAGCTCGGTGTTTCCAAGGATACTTGAGGTGGCATTGATTTGCAACACTTGGAGGACTTGGTCGAGTTGACCTTGCATTTGGCTTATATTTGCTTGCACCAAATGCATCCCCTTCTTCAAGTTTGCTAACTCTAATAGGCATAAGGGACCACTATTAAAGATGGGTTTCCTTTTGGCTTCAGGTCGTCTATAAGGTTGCAAAGGTTGGTATGGAGGATTAGGTCAGGGTTGATTGAAGCTATGGACACATCCCTCTTGGTTCCCTTCCCACCTAAGGTTGAGGAAATCGTGTCACCCCATGTTGTAACTGTTGGAGTAGGAATTGTTTCCCCTATTCCCCATATAGTTTACCTCAACATAGGCATTCTCATGATGGTTGGCCCAGCTCGCACCTTTATTTTCATTACCTACATTGACACTCATTAGATGAGGCTGGTTGGGAGCTTGTGATCTAGAGGAGCTAAGTTCGAGGTGATTAAGTCTATTGAGGATTTGTTAAAATTTATCCTCCCTACCAACCGTATTCACGATTGCCGATTTAAATCGATATCTAAATCGTTCAGTCAGCCACATATAGGAGCTTATTGCCATATCTTCATTCAGTTGGTAGCCCTTCACATATGTCTTAGACATAAACACCCCTACAGACGCCCCATCTAGACTAGATCGGAACTTTCCATCAAGCACATTATAAAAAGTATGCAATTGAAGCCAATCTTGTAGGCCATGATAAGGGCACTTATGTAGCATGAGTTTGAAGTGTTCCCACTGTCACACCCAAAAATGTTAAAGGATAAGTACAAAAATAATTATGGGTATCTAATTATAAAATTTTCTGTTTATGAGGGTCTTAGTGTAATTACGTGAATCTTACTAACTAATTTGGTAATGGTTAGATTTCAACTATTAGTCTCATTACATTTGAATTGGTTATTTTCTTATTAGGAAACATTATGATACGAAACATTAATTTTGTTACTGATGAATTTGTTTGGGTGATCAAGTGCAGGAAGGTTATATAGCAGATAGACGTTATTTTGCTGGGAGCACTCTCTCATTTATGGATTCATTTTATTTCTCTTATATTCTTCTCTGGTTTGTTTTGTAAAAGAGAAAATTTAAGGAGCGGCCTGCATGAGGGAGAAACTAACGTATTAGCTTATGAAATTGAGAATTTAGTAAATTGGTAATCTTTCTAACTCTTCTGTATCTTTTGGTTGAGGAAAAGGGAAGAAAAATCAAGGATTTTAGTTTAATTCATTGAATTTTTACTGTGATGATTAGGGTCATGGTTAACCTTTAAAGTTTCTCTACATGCAAATGAATCATGGTTTTCTTACATATGTATGCTTTCATTTTGATTACGTGCGGTTGTTATGCTTAGTTACCCGAGAATGAGGAGGCTCAAGCGATAAGGGGAAACAATTAAGCAAAATGTAGTCGGTATCAATTTTTAGGTATTTTGCAATGAGTTTTTGAACTCAAATCTTCAGTGTTTCTTTTATGCATATCAGTCTTGTGTTCTTGTGTTATGTTTCACTTCATTTCCTACTGATGATGATGAGTCAAATGATTATGGGATGTTTTTCATATGGTTGAAGCATGTAAAGTGATGATCCACAGATGCATTTATGTTTGTATGTGTAAGTTTGTTGTTTCGATGAACTATCACTGGTAAAATAATTACTGAAGAGGTTATCATTGAACTGGTTTGATAGGTGATATGTTTGGTATGATCTATGTTGTGTTATTAACAATATGTTTACTTGAATGCTTGTAATATGTCAGTCAAAAAAATGAATGATATGCAAAGTGTGGAGGTATGTATTAGCGAATGAAAGTTGAAGAAATGTTGTATTGCGCACTGACCTACCATCAAATGTAGTAGCCAATTCGGATTACTTCCGCACTTAAGGAGCTTGTTTCTATGCAATTTAGTATTTAATATTATGCTTTTGATATTTAGTAGTTAGAATTAAATATTAGTAAAATAAGTGTTTTTAACACATTTTATGAGTGTTGTGACCTATTAGGCTGACACAAGCCTTAGGTAGTTCTAGTATGTTAAATTGAGTGTATAGAATAAAGACTTATAGGCCCAAATGACATGGGAGAAAGGGACAAGTGATGTACAAGTTTCCCAAGCCGTCAAAGCATAGAACGACCCAAGCAAGGCGTAATTTGCTCGTCATGTCGCGCCATGTAAGGCCTATGGCACGACATAGGTCAACGTGATGCCTAAGGATGCCAAGGCTATTTTCTTTCGCACAATCAACTTTATACAAATACCTGGGATGTGTCAAAGACCTAATTCGGGCTACGAACACTCCTACAAATAATACCTTAGGGGTTTAATGTAACTAATTTATTTTAGACGTACTCAAAAACCCTAATAGTTCAAGAGTAAGATTAGGTTAGTTTTCTTTCGACTTTTCTGAAGTATTTGTTTTTCCTCTTGGATTTGGTTTCGATCTAAGAGTTATTTTATATTACTATAATATTCAGTGTATTTCTTCTTTGCAATTGAAAATTTTCATTATTCTGATCAATCATTTTACTACTCTGTTCTCCATTCGATATAAATCCATGATTATTCTAATCTCGTTTCTCTTCCAATTCAATCATGTTTTTCACATGATTTATTCAATTGAGTTAGAGATTATGAATAACATGAGTAGCTAAATTCCTTAGGGGAGATGAACGGGTGGCTGGGAACGGGATTAGGTGAGGATTTAGGGTTTTCCGAGAGGACTATAGATTACGTGTTCTTAAACCCTAGGCTTGACAACCCTAGGAAGTTATCATAGGTTAGATGAGATCGAGAGATAAGTCGAATCGAGTAAATCGTATTTTATCCTAGTTCAGAAAGTGAGGTCGAGAAATAAGCAAGTATCAACCATTTGATTCATTAGTTTAAGGCTGAGAGGTAATAATTGGTTAATCGGCAGCTAATCCACCCTAAACCCCTAATTCGAAGTTAATTACAAACCTTAAAGTGAATTAATCTTCCTGATTGGTTTATTGATTTTAGTTGTTTGTTTAGCTTCTTATTTATTTATTTAGTTATTTAATATTTCTCATTAATCTATTTTATGATTTTTCGTAATATAGGAATTAATTATTACTATTTAGACTTATTATTGTAAAAAAGTTTTTATAGATTTATTCCATCCTCCCCTAGGTATGATCCTCAAAATACTTCCAAGTGTTTCGTCGTAAACTATACTATATTACAATTTGATCCGTACACTTGCAGACACCGCCGATTTAATTTATGTATATATTTGGTATGACCTTTTACTATAAATTATAACTTGTTTATAGGCGGTCACGCACCCTGTGCCACATGTTATTGGTTTTGCAGAGGTTTTAGCAAGTTGTATGGAGATATATGCGCACATTTTTATGATAACCCTACGTGGGTTCTTTCAAGTATGAGACTTTGTGGAGTCTACAACTTAAAGCCTCATGTATGTAAGCAAGTGCCATGGCCACGGGTAAACTCAAGGTAAGGTGGTTCGCTGGACTTATCTCATGATTCAAGTTATGATAGTCCGTTGGGTTTGTTCTTTAAGCTTTATGATGAAGTTATATGTGGAATTTCTCTATGAGAAATTTTGTGGAACAGTTCACGAATATGAATCTACATCTATAGGCAAATATTCGTCCATAGATCCGTATGTATGAGTCTACCATATATGAGTTTGCATCCATGAATTTTCTATATGAATCCATATGTATGACAATCTACTAGATTTATCTCTATGATTCAAGCTATGACAGTCTGCTGATATTATATTCATGTTTCAAGTTTAAGAGTTCAACGAGACTATCTTTCACAAGAGTCAGTATGGACTATTATTCAAGCAAGAGATCGCATGGGCTTGTCCTTATGTTCAACCTATGAGACTTCGTACAAATTGTTTTTTCTCAGGCCAAAACCAACAGGGATTTTCTTTCATGTAGGAGTCTGCCAAGGACTATCCGCCAAACAAGAGTCTGTTAGTGACTACTGTTTAAGAATGAGTTCACAAGTAAGAACCCACATATTTGAACCTATGATTATGATTCCTCATATAAAGGTTTGCAAGTATGTATTCACCAAGCTCGAGTTTGTGTAGAAAAGACTTTATATGTAAATACTCATGTAAAAATTCTCCATGTGTGAGTCTCCAGGCATGAGTTTTATGGTCGTACGTTAATTCGCAATGATACTAATTGCAAAGGTAATTCTCATCTCTTTTGCTAGCAAATGAGGTAATAATCTATCTTGTATGAAATCGGTGCAAATGGGTAAGAGAAATCATTCCGTATTATAGCCTATAGCATGAGCAACATAAATGGAGGATTATGACAATGCAAGAAGTGTACAAAATTTCAAGTTGAGCCGATGCAAGGAAGGACAAGAGTACACTAGGAAGTTGTGCGAACTATACTTGTGCAAGTGATGTCAAACAGGAGATCAAACTCTAACTTATAAATTCATAAATGATATGTTATATTAGTAACTCACTAAGTTCATTTGAACTTAGTTTTTGTTATGTTTTCCAGGTATAATGATTTATATAAGGATCTGAAGAGGGACTAAGACAAAATTCGTTAAAGCTTAGGCTACCTTGTGTTCTTAATTGTAACATGCATATAGTGGGGTGACCTAGAGGCTGAGCCTTAGGGTTAGAATATTTTTGTAACTAAATATGAATCGTAGTAATTTATTTACAACGAAGAGAATCGATTTAAAATATTAAAGCTACTATTGTTAATTTTTCATAAGTCCGTCTATTAAGATGTTACTATCAATATACGAACTCAGCTTTGTATTATTAAAGAAGGCATAATTGATGGTTTTAGTCATATTATTCGTGCAATTTAGTTGTAAGTTGTTTATAGTTAGTCTCGAAGATCATGTGACATTTTGTAACTGGACCTGTCGATCGGGTTGAGTATAGGGTGTTACACCTACGCTTCATATAGTGACTCCTTTTCTACTTGTTGGAAGTTCGTGATGTTCATTCTCAACTTCATCATTTTGCTCGGGAGAAAGTACGTGTAACAGCCTGTTTTTGAGTCAGATCGGAACAGCGGTTTTGGGACCACAAAACTAAGTTAAAATATTTATTTTATTATTTTAATAAGGTTTATAGTATGATAGAATTACTATGTGAAAGCTTCGTAAAGAAATTTTACTGTTTGATTTCTTAGTTTGTCAAAAAGGTTTATAGTATGATAGAATTACTTGTGTTCTATTAGTTAAATGTATTAAATAGCTATAGAACCGTAAAGTAAAGGTCCTTAAGTGTCAATAGACCATTGGGGAGTTAGTGGAAGATGATAGCATGGCAATTGGTGTAGTTTTAAATATTTTTAAAGGTTAATTTAGTCATTTGGTTATTAATGTTAATAATAAATAAAAAACAAAATTCATTAATTCATTCATCTTCCTAGCTGATTTTAACAACAAGAAGAAGCCATTTTTATGGCTTGATATTCGGCCAAGCTTCTCAAGCTCAATTAGGTATGGTTTTGACTCGGTTTTTAATGATTTCTACGTTTTTGAGCTCGTTATAGCTTAATCTAGCTACCTCGCACCTTCATTTTTGAAATTGTTATAGATTTGAAATGATGCCATTGTTGAATGCTTAGTTTTTTAAGTTTTTAATGATAGATTATGAAGGTTTAATGTTAGATATATAAGTTTTGTTAAGTGATTTTTGACAAAAATGTCAATTGGGGATTAAATTGAGAAATTGTGAAATGTTGTGGTTAAAAGTGTGAATAAAGAGAAATTATGGGCGGCTAGTAGTGTGTGATAAATTCGGCTAGGCATGGGTTAAGTCTAGTTGCATAAATTTACCATTTTATGTGATAAGGTATTGATCTTCTACTATTAAATAAACCACTTGTTGATAAGATTCGTAAACACAGGGCTAAAGAGTTTCAGGCTATCGTTGATGATGATTTAGAGAGAGCTGAGTTCTGGCTAAAGAACACGATCTGAGTATTCGATGAATTGTCTTGTACTCCTGATGAGTGTATCAAGTGTGTTGTATCCTTACTGAGAGATAATGCGTATCATTGGAGGAAAACATTGATATCTATGGTTCCTAGAGAACGGGTTACCTGGGAGTTCTTTCAATCCGAGTTCCGAAAGAAGTACATAAGTCAGTGATTTCTTGATCAGAAACATAAAGAGTTTCTAGAGTTGAAACAAGGTCGAATGATGGTGACAGAATATGAAAGAGAATTCGTACAATTAAGCAAGTATGCCCAGGAATATGTTTCCACTGAAGAGATCATGTGTAAACGATTCGTTGATGGAGTAAATGAAGATATAAAACTGTTAGTCGGGATTCTTAAATTGAAGGAATTTGTTGTTTTAGTTGAAAGGGCTTGTAAAGCTGAATATCTCAGCAAAGAAAAGAAGAAATTAGATTCAGAGGCTAGAGACACCAGAAAAAGATCAATGTGTAAGCTGTATCAATCTTCATCAAAGAAATCCAAAGATTTGTATATTAACCTGAATGCTTCGATTGGATATTCGAACAAAGATCATGCTAAACAATACTCCAGTTCCAAAGCTCAAGCTACATCATTAGCTAGTGTTGGCAGTGTAAGAAACAATAAACGCGAATGTCAGCAGTGTGGACAACGACATTTCGGAGAATGTTGGAATAAAAGTAATAAACCTTGTTATAAATATGGTTCGTTAGATCATTTCATCCGATGTCTTGAGTCAGAAGAGGAAGGCAAAGTTCAGAATGTGAGATCCAGTAATATTGCTACTAGAGGGAGATCACCTCGAAACACTAGAAATATGAGTGGTAACCGAGGCGTTACGAGAGATTCTACTGTTAGATCTGAAGAATGAGCACCTACTTGAGCTTACACTATCCGTGCACGAGAGGAGGCATCCTTGCCAGATGTAATTACCGATACTTTCACTCTCTATGATACTAATGTAATTGCATTGATAGATCCAATATCAACTCATTCGTATATATGTGTGAATTTAGTACCCAGTATGACTTTGCCTATAGAGTCTAATGAAATTGTAATTAGAGTATCGAACCCCTTAGCCAAGTGTGTTTTGGTTGATAAAGTGTGCAAGAACTACCCGTTGATGATTTGAGATTTCTGTTTTCCGACCGATTTGATGTTGTTACCATTTGATGAGTTTGATATAATCCTGGGTATGGATTGGTTAACACTGCACCATACTATTGTAAACTGCAAACGAAAGACGATCGACTTGAGATGTTGAAATAATGAGATTATCCGGATTGAGTCAGATGATCTGAATGGGTTACCGGTAATGATTTCTTCGATGTTAGCTCAAAAATATGTGAGAAAAGGTTGTGAAGCTTACTTTGCTTATGTTCTCAATACAAAAGTGACTGAAAAGAAGATTGAATCTGTACCTGTTGTCTGTGAGTTTGCGGATGTATTTAAAGAAGAATTATCGGGTTTACCGCTAGTTAGAGAGGTTGAATTTGGCATTGAATTGGTACCAGAAACGACACTGATACTGATAGCTCCGTACAGAATGGCACTGACTGAATTAAAAGAGTTGAAAGCTCAGTTGCAAGAATTGACAGATAGAGATTTTGCACGACCAAGTTTTTCGCCCTAGGGTGCGCTGGTATTGTTTGTAAAGAAGAAATATGGGTTAATGAGAATGTGTATCGATTACAGACAGCTGAATAAAGTGAATATAAAGAACAAATATCCTCTACCATGGATTGATGATTTATTTGATCAGTTACAAGGGGCTACAGTATTTTCAAAGATTGATTTGAGATCAAGTTATTATCAGTTGCAAGTTAAAGAGTCGGATGTGCCGAAAATGGCGTTCAGAATGAGGTACGGACATTATGAATTTCTTTTTATGCCTTTCAGATTAACTAATGCTCCTGCAATTTTTATGGACTTGATGAACTGGATATTCAGACCATATTTAGATAGATTTGTTGTTGTATTCATTGACGACATTCTGATCTATTCGTAAGTTGAATCTGAACATACCGAACACTTGAGAGTTGTGTTACAAACTCTACGTGTTAATCAATTATTTGAAAAATTCAACAAATGTGATTTTTGACTCCGAGAGGCTGGATTTCTAGGGCATATTGTTTCAGCTAAAGGTATTAGAGTTGACCCGAGTAAGATTTTTGCTATTGTTGATTGGAAACCTCATCGAAATCTATCTGAAGTCTGTAGTTTTCTGGGTTTAGCAGGGTATTACCATAGATTCATGAAAGGATTCTCGATGATTGCATTACCGTTAACAAAACTACTCCAGAAAGATGTGAATTCAAATGGTCTGAAAATTCTCAGCAGAGTTTTGAACAGTTGAAAGCACTGTTAACTAAGGCACCGATTCTAGTTCAACCCAAATCAGGAAAAGAGTTAGTGATCTATAGTGATGCGCCGTTAAACGGACTGGGTTGTGTATTGATGCAAGACGAAAAATTTATAGCTTATGCTTCTCGGCAGTTGAAACCGCACGAAAGGAACTGTCTGATACACGACCTTGAGTTAGCGGCAATTGTATTTGCATTAAAAATTTGGCAACACTATTTATATGGTGAGAAATTCCATATTTATACGGATCATAAAAGTTTGAAATATCTGATGTCATAGAAAGACTTGAATCTACAACAATGAAGATGGCTCGAGTTGCTGAAAGACTATGAGTTTATGATTGATTATCATCCGGGGAAAGCAAACGTGGTGGCGGATGTGTTGAGCAAAAAATCTTTGTTTTCATTGTGAGCAATGAATACCCAGTTGATGATTCGTAATGACGAGTCGATATTAGCTGAGATAAAGCTAAATTAGTATTTCTGCAACAAATCTGCGAAGCTCAGAGAAATGATAATGACTTACAGGTTAAACCAATTCAATGTGAGTCTAATTCTGATTCTAAATTCCATTTTGGAACAGATGATTGTTTAATGTTCCGAAATAGAATTTGTGTACCGAAAGATACAGAGCTTATTCAGAAAATTCTGCATGAAGCACACAGTAGTCATTTTTCTGTTCTTCCGGGTTGTACTAAGATGTATAACGATCTGAAACAGATGTACTGGTAGCCGGGTATGAAATGAGATATATCAGAGTTTGTATCAAAATGTTTAATCTGTCAGCAAGTCAAAGCTAAACATCAGGTACCGGCTGGATTACTACAACCTATTATGATACCCGAATGGAAGTGGGATAGAGTTACGATGGATTTTGTATCGGGACTGTCCCTATCTCCAAAAAAGAAAGATGCAATTTGGGTTGTCGTTGATTGATTAACGAAATTTGTTAATTTCATACCAGTATGTATAGACTATTCGTTGGACAGATTAGCTGAACTATACATTTCTGAGATTGTCAGATTGCACGGCGTACCACTGTCTATTGTTTTTGATAAAGACCCGAGATTTATGTCTCGATTTTAGAAGAAATTGCAAGAAGCTTTGGGAATGAAGTTGAATTTTAGTATCGCTTTTCATCCCCAGACTGACGGTCAGTCCGAGAGAGTTATACAAACACTTGAGGATATGTTGCGCTGTTGTATCCTTGAGTTGATAGTAGCTAGGAAAAATATATATTGTTGATCGAATTTGAGTATAACAACAGTTTCTACACTAGTATAAAAATGGCACCGTATGAAGCTCTATACGGACCTAAGTGCCAAACTTCATTATATTGGACTGAATTGAGTGAGAACAAGATTCAAGGGGTTGATTTGATTAAAGAGACTAAAGAAAAAGTGAAGGTGATTCGTGACAGTTTAAAAGCAGCTTCGGATCGACAGAAATCATATGCAGATTTGAAACCAAAAGAAATTGAGTTTCAGGTTAGAGATCGAGTCTTCTTGAAACTGTCACTGTGGAAAAAGATTCTCTGCTTCGACTGTAAAGGAAAGATGAGTCTACGATTCATCGGGCCGTATGAAATTATTGAAAGAATACGACTAGTAGCATATCGACTATCGTTACCACCTGAGCTAGAAAAGAAACATAATGTTTTTCACATTTCCATGCTACGTCAATACAGATCCGATCTGTCACATGTACTTTCTCAAGTTGAAGTTGAGATACAGACTGATTTGACGTATAACAAAGAGTCGACCAAGATTCTGGCTCGTGAAATCAAAGAATTGAGAAATAAACGTATAGCCTTAGTAAAGGTTCTCTGGTGTAAACACGGGAGTAAGGAAGCTACGAGGGAACCTAAGGAAGTTATACGAAAACAGTACCCTAACCTTTTTATCGGTAAGATTTTCAGTGACGAAAATCCCTAAGGGGGGAGACTTGTAATAGCCTGTTTTTGAGTAAGATTAGAACAGTGGTTTCGGGACCACAAAAATGAGTTAAAATATTTATTTTATTATTTTAATAAGGTTTATGGCATGATAGAATTACTATATGAAAGCTTCGTAAAGAAATTTTACTGTTTGATTTCTTAATTTGTCAAAAAGGACTAAATCGCGTAAAGCGAAAAACTTGTGTTCTATTAGTTAAATGTATTAAATAGCTATAGAACCTTAAAGTAAAGGTCCTTAAGTGGTCAATAGACCTTTGGAGAGTTAGTGGAAGATGATAGCATGGCAATTGGTGTAGTTTTAAATATTTTTAAAGGTTAATTTAGTCATTTGGTTATTAATATTAATAATAAATAAAACAAACAAAATTCATTAATTCATTCATCTTCCTGGCCGATTCTAACAAGAAGAAGAAGAAGTCATTTTTAGGGCTTGATATTCGGCCAAGCTTCTTAAGCTTAATTAGGTATGGTTTTGACTCAGTTTTTAATGATTTCTACGTTTTTGAGCTCGTTATAACTTAATCTAGCTAGCTCGTACCTTCATTTTTGAAATTGTTATAGATTTCAAATGATGCCATTATTGAATGCTTGGTTTTTTTAGTTTTTAATGATAGATTATGAAGGTTTAATGTTAGATATATAGTTTTGTTAAGTGATTTTTGACAAAAATGTCAGTTAGGGATTAAATTGAGAAATTATGAAATGTTGTGGTTAAAAGTGTGAATAAAGAGAAATTATGGGCTGCTAGTAGTGTGTTATAAATTCGGCTAGGCATGAGTTAAGGTCTAATTGCATAAATTTGCCATTTTATTTATAAGGACTAAATTGCAAAGTAGTCAAAAGTATAGCGGCAAAATGTAATTTGCCAAAATTATGAAATTGAGTTTAATTAAATTGAATAGAAGATTGAATGTGTTAAATTGATATTATATAGATCAAGATAAGAAAATATCGAAATTGGATCGAGGAAAACGTAAAGTCGACGAACAGGCGATAATTTCTATCCGAGCGGCTCGAGGTAAGTTCGTATGTGGTAATTTCATTATAAATGCATGTTAAATGCTTTGATATTGCATAAACAGTGATTAAGAGATAATGGATATTGTTTGAATTGTGAATACGACTATATAAATGTGTTCGACGATGAAATCGACAAGTGTAACTTCCCGGTTGAACCTTAGGAATAGTTTAGGATAATAGTGACACGTCATTAAGCTATGTGTTGGCTTCGGGCCATGATATCAGCACTACGGGTGCGAGTAATACCTTAATTTGGCTACGGGCCGTGGTATAGGTACTCCAGGATAAGTTACCTTGATTTGGCTACGGGCCATGGTATAGGTACTTATCGATTGAGATCTTCGAATATCTGAATTCTATTTCGAATGGTTCAACGGGTAAATGAATAAGATGATTTAGAAAGAGGTTAGTGTGAGACGATATAGGTATGAACAAAACCTATTCGAGTATTTAATAAAGAAAGATGATGAAATGGTATTTGATCATGTTTTAAGACACGAGAAAGGTTTGTTGTAATTGTATATATGGTGATGTTATGTATAATTAGTTGAATTTTATTTATGTGATGTATTGAATTATTCACTTACGAGCTTACTAAGCTATGAAGCTTACTTCGTGTTATTTTCTTATGTTTTATAGAGAATTAAGGTTAGCTCGAATCCAGTAGTCGTCGGGAATATCATCACGCTATCGGACATCTAAGTTGGTACTTTTGAATTATGTATATATGGTATATGGCATGTATAGACTAGTTGTAGTACTTTGGTTGTGTGTATAGTCATGAGAATTGGCTTGTAAATGGATATGTTTGCTTAGTATAGATATAGCCATGAATGATGGCTTATTTTGGTATGTTTTGGTATAAATGTGGCTAAGGTATTATAGTTGTTCAAATGGTTATATTTTGAGTTTGGTAAATGATCTATATGGTGTGATTGAAGTTGGTAATTAGAGAAGTCATGTGCTTGTGAATAGATGCTTGATGATATAAGTTTTGAATAGGTATTCGGCATTGACTTGAGTATTGAATTTCGTAAAATTGGATATTGTATAAATGATGCACTTGAATTTGATTGATTGACAATTTAGTAAGAAGGTAATTGGAAATTTAATATGTGCTGCATTAATAAGTTAATTGAATGAAAATGTTACTATTCGAAAATGCCATTTAAAATGTTTAATATATGTATGCCTTTTAAGTCGTTTGGGACAGCTTGACTTAGATTAAGCATTGCGATATATATATTTATACTTGGTATATAAAACGCAATGTAATAAGCCTATTTTTAATTTGATAATTCGAATGTCTTGATAGTTGATCACATGATTTGGCTGTTAGATTTATATAGCACGTGTTGTATGACTTTGATGCATGGTTCGTGTTTGTAATATGATTAATAATGCTCGTTGAGTTAATTGGTTATATGCTTTATATATAAATGTATGAAATTGACTTATATGAATGTGTGAATGGTTGCTATCTGAATTTGATAACTATTGTAAAGAGGTCAGTATAATTTGTGCATGAATTTTAATAATTGATCGTGATAAACTAGGTTTTTTTCGGTAATGCCTTAGAACCCTAATCCGACGATGGATACGGATTAGGGGTGTTACAGTACGTGGCAAGAAATCAATTGGCAAACTCGTCCTACATGTTGATTGAGTCCATCAGCTTTGAATCCAACCACATAAAAGCATTACCACACAAATAAAAGGAAATAACCGAAGATGAATAACATCATTGGATACACCATTATCTTTAAATGTATCACAAAGTGTAAGGAAGCGTTTTAAGTGTTGCTTAGGGCCCACATTCATAGTACCTCTAAATTGAATTTTATTTTGGATCATTTAAATCATCACCAGCTTAATCTCATAGTTGTTCGCATTGATAGCGGGATGGTTGATGCTCCCTCACACTGTGTCCAAATTCGGCACGGCATAATCTTGCAATGTTCGTTGCTTCATTTTTCGTGGGCGAATGGAACGTACACTCTCCTCGACATTACGAAGACCAAAGGCAAGTTTCTCGACACTTGGATTATCGAGGATTGACAATTAATGGTTCTATAGGTGGTGGTTGGGCTCCTCTTGGAAGTTGACCCCTCCGAGCAATTGTTATCAACCTTTTCGACTGAGGGTCAAATAGGACTAACTCATTGTCACTGCGAGTCATACACTAACACTTCAATAAAAAAAGCCAACCAATATAAGAACACTTAACAAAGAAATTAAACGAGCAAATGCAAGAAAGACAAGTGTTGTATCTATAGACTTAACTTTTGCTAATTATCTCCCTATTAAACATGCATTAATCAAGCAAATCACTCAATAACACACAAACTCCTAGAAAACGGTTGATCGCCTATAAACGAGTTAATAAATATAACACCAAAAATATCATAATTAAGAACAGCGATGTCCGCAAGTGCACGGGTCAAATTGTAATATAGTTGTACAATGAAATACCGAAAGTATTCTGAGGATTGTACCCAAGGGAGAGCGGGACAAATAATGAAAATACTTTTTACAATACTAAGTCTAACTAGTAATAATTAATTCTTGTATTACGCTGGATCATAAAATATATTAAGAGGACTAAAAATAAATAACTAACAAAAATAAAGAAAGAAAGAAGATTAACGAATGCATTATACCAATAAACCAATCAAGAAGATTAACTCGCTTTAGAGTTTGAAAATAAACTAAGATTGAGGTTCTAAAGTAGATTAGTCATCGATTAAGCAATTATTGTTACACCCTAAAAATCAGGTTACTAGAATTGGGTAAGTAGGATCGAAGGTTAGTGAACCGAAAATCGTAATTAGGTTAAGTAATTAAATAATTAGGAATTAATTAAATAAAATATTAAAATAATTAGAATTAAAAAGTTCAGGTTAAGAAATCAAAATTAGGTGTTCAAGAATTAATTTGGTTAAAACGATTTTTAAAAATGAGGTTTTATTTGAAAATAATTTTGAAATTGGTTTTAATTGTAAAGCAATGACTCATTTGAAAAATGGAGGAAACTAGAGGTGGTAAATGGGCAATGGCCCAATTTTTAAAAATTTGTTGCCTATTTAACAATCCCCACCGTCCCTTCCCTCTCATTTTCTTATCTCATTCAAAAATTTTCCAAACACCAAATTAATGATTTTGTCCCAAAATTAGCTCAACATTTTTTATTTCTAAGCTCTCCAAACAAAAATCTCTTTTCCATTTTGAGGATTAATCACGTTTTCATCCTTGAAAGATCTTTACACATTTTAGCTCGAATTAGCTCCATAGCTCATCGATTTTACAAAATTGAGGTAAGATTCTAACTTTTTATGATTAAACTAAATCATTTGTTATTTTAATTTGAGATTTAATTAGTTTAATCAAGATTTCAATAGATCACTTGATTTTAAGTTTATTTTGGTTTAAAAATGGTAGATCTCGTATTTCTTAGCTAAACTTCTACTTTAAAGTGATTCCTCACTCATTTTATCTAATTAAAATTTTTTATATTGATTTAACAAATCTATAAGTAATTTCAACAAATCAAACATTTTCCCATTTAAAATTATCACATAAGCTTGATTTTTCGAAAAAATAGATCAATTTAATTGGATGGAATTGATGGTTTAGATCTATAATTAGATTATATTTAGGATGTATGAAGTCAAAATATAAGCTTAGAAATAAGATAGAAATGTATATTGAATGATGTTTTCATGCTTGAGTTATACGGAACAAGAGTTTAGATAAGATTCTATGTATGGTGATAGGGTCCACTTATAGGTGGTGATAGAGTCCCCTATATGTTTCATAATCACAAAATGCCAATTTATCATGGTTTGAATTATATGAGTTATGATGCGATATGAACTCTTATTTAGCATGAGTTGTAATTTGGTATGAACATTTATTTCATATGAATAGATGTTCAATGCAAATTGATAAATTATGTAATCCGCCCATTTTATGCGAATTGCGTATTATATGTGCACTGTTTATTTTATGAGACCTGTTGTGTCGTGTGAGCTACTATTATGTGCAAACTGTAATAATATGTGAACTGTTATTGTACGCCTACTTTAACCTAACAGATGTGTTTATTTGTAGTATGTTTGAGCATTCACTTAGCTTCAATAAGCTCACTCTATTTTAAAACATTGCAGTGATTTAGCTTGTGAAGAGGCAAGGAAGTGAGCTATCCAAGAGATCCAAAAACAAGCCTATATTTGGGTATGTTGATGTGTTCCCTAAACCAAATATGAAAGGGAATGTGGGACCAAATTACGGGATTTAGAATTAGACTTTATTATAATTATTGGATTGTAATTGGACATTATGGACTCTTTAATTGGTTGGTTTGAAACTCTTATTATTGTTTTAGTTAGACAGTTTAATGGTGGATTATGACTGCTCGATAAATGGGTTGATTAATTGTTCGACTAACTTGTAAGTCTAGGTGGAAGAGCCACTAAGCATTGAGGTAAGACTTAGATGTTATACGTGTGTTTTGGAAAACAATTGTATGTTTAGTATGCATGAGATGTATAATTAGTCAAATTACGTAATTGTTAATTATCTGTGAACTAATTAAATGATAACTAATGAAATTGTGCATGATGTTTTAATAGAGCTTTCCAAAACAAGACTTGTGGATATACTCCTTTAATACTATTTTCAAACCTGGTGAAGTAGATTTTTTCCAACATTTAACTATACTAAATTTTAAATCTAGTCATATGTCATTAAATAAAATTATTTCCAGAACCCTTTTCGAACATAGCCTTTAAAAACACCTTGTTGCATGCATGCCTAATTAACTGAAGTTTTGGAGTAATTGTTTGTTAAAAATTAAATTATGAATTAGTCTTATTGTTGATTTGTTGATCAGAGTAGCGTAGTGGAAGCATGATATTAGGATTTTAAATATTCCATGTTTAATAATGTGGTGTGTTTGGTCGTTTGGTTTGTTTTGTGCAAGTTTAAACAAAGAGTCACTTTAGTGGCTAATGTGACATTCGAAATTCAGGTCGGACTATCCCAGACGGGTTGGGGTGCCACAATCATTACCTCCTGACTCTAATTAACTTAACTGATTGGTTGATACTCATTTATCTCCCGACATCACTTTCTCAACCAGGATAAATTACGATTTACTAGGTTCATCTCACCTTTCAATCTCGTCTACCCTATGACAACTTATTATGATTGTGAAGCCTAACAGACTAAGAGCTCATAATTTATACCAACTAATCCATCTCAAGAAATCCCAAATCCTCTGTTAGTCACATCCCCATCCACTCGTTAATCTCCCCTAAGAGATTTAGCCATTCATGTTATTCATAATCTCAACTTCGATTGAATAAACCATGTGAGAAACATAACCGATTCAGAGAAGAAAAGAGATGTGAATAATTGTGAATTAAGTATCGAATAGAGAATAGAGTAGCAAATCTCTTGATTGGAATAATGAAATAAAACAAATGCAAAGTAAAATATAAATTGAATACTTTAACTAAATAAACAAGTCCTCAAATAAAAACTGATTCAAGAAGAAAAACAAGAAAGTATTTGAAAGCCAAAAAGAAAGTAAACTAAAACTAATTCTATACTACGAAAGTAAACTAGAACTAATTCTATACTATGAGGGTTTTTGAAAGTGTGTAGGATGAATTGATTACATTCAAACCCTAATGTTTTATTTATAGAGGTGTTGGCAGCCCAAATTAGGTCTTCAGCACGACCTAGGTCTTCGTATAAGTTTGATTGCATGGACGAAAATAATCCCGGTGAACTTGAGCTACAATAGCCCGTCTTCAGTAAAATCAAAATAGTAGTTTTAGGACCACAAATATCGTATAAAAATTTCGTTAAGAAATTTTACCGATTACATATTTAATTTGATTAAAATGACCAAATTGCACAAATTGCAAAAGTTGAATTCTAGTAGCTAAAGGGATCAAATAGCTATGGGATTCAAAATTAGAGGTCCTTACATGACAAATATACCATTTAGAGGAGTTATTAGATAAGGATGATTATTCATCATTGGAAATTTAAAAAAAAGTAAAGGGTTAATTTGGAAATATGGTTAAATAATGATGATAAAAGAAATAATTAATTAAATTAAGTCATTTTTCATCATCTTTCCTAAATCGAATACATGGAAACCCTAGTTATGAAGCTTGAAGATAGACAAGCTTATTTTGCTTAATTAGATGAGTAATCTTGTCTCGTTTTTAATTATTTTATGTTTTAAATATCGTAATAGCTTAATCTAGCTATCTTGGAGATTAATTTGTAAAACTATCAAAGTATTAAGGCATTTCCATGGATGAATATAGTTGAATTATGAAGTTTTATGGTAGAAAATGAAAGGTTGTTGATACATAAACAACTTTTGTAAAGAGAATTTTGATGAAATTATGATTTAGGGACTAAATTGTAAAGATGGAAAATTCATGGAAAAATTTTAAATTTTATGAAATACATGGGTTGCTGTTGTGATACTTGAAAATTGGCTAGGCTTGGAATAAGGATTAAATTGTATGAATTTCATTTTCCGAGCCTAGAGACAAAATCGTAATTAACTAAAAGTATAAGGGCAAAATAGTAATTTTTCCAAAGATGTGTATTGGACTGAATTGAATGTGAATTGTATTAAATTGTGCTAAATTCATTTGTATAGATCTGGATAGACACAATACGGAGTTAGATCGAGGAAAAGAAAAAGTATCAGATTAGTAGATTACAAACCTACGAACACTTATCGAGGTAAGTTCGTGTAACCAAATTGTATATTTATATGTTTAAATTGAATGATATGTATGTGAAATTTATAATTTCCATGTATAAGTATTGATCACATATTCGAATATATTTGACAAGTACCAAGTCCCGTTTGAACCTAAGAAATTCGATGGATACAAATGACATTATCATTAAGGGTTCCCGATTGGTTGTGGTCTTGCATGTGTAGCGGACACACCACAGCTTTTATGAGCATCCTGTTATATGGCTCTCACTAGCTTCCTGATATTTGGCTCGCAAGAACTTCTCGTTGCATGGCTCACATGAGCTTCCCGTTATATGGCTCGAAAGAGGTTCTCAATTACTTGCTCGTATGGGCATATCTGTATATGAATTGATGGATTACAGATTTGTACATATCGTGTGTACTACCCGTGTATCCAACAATATTTTAAATGGTTTAACAGGAAATTTTTTTTATAAGAAAATGTGAATCTGATACAAATTGTTATCTGTATATATATGAAATCACATGGAAATGATAGTACATGATATATGTAAATATGAGATGGGTGATACAGGCATGAAACTTTTTTTGTGACTTTAATCATCCATGATTAAGGGTTATTATATGATATTACTTGGCAAACATGTTGGGGATATGTGTTTAGGCTTTTGTCCAAGTTGTCTGGAATATGTTTTGTATGCTTACCTTATATGTGAAATAATGGTAAGTTAAATTTCATGTTATACGAACTTACTAAGCATTAAATGCTTACTCTGTTTTATTTTTCCTGTCTTATAGTAACTCAGAAGCTCGTTAAGGTTGGAAGCTAGTCGGAGCTACATCACACTATCCATCGGCCTTTTCGGTATAATTAGTAAATCAACTTTGGTTATAATGGCATGTATAGGTTAATTTCGCCATTGATGGCATGTAAATGTTTTGTTGTGATTAGCCATTTGAATGGCTTATGTTTGATACATTTTGATATATAAGTATATGGCGTTATCTTGGTTGATGTGTGTTTTGGTATGATTGAATGATGGTTAACTAATAGGCATATTGAGGCATGGTTTGATTTGGTATATTTGGTACAAATATGTTTATATATGTAATTGATCAATTTGATAAGCATGGATACTTGGTCATGTATGATGATATGTCATGCATAAGACTTGGTTTGGCTTGATTTGAATGCTTTGTTGTGGTTTGTTGATGTGTTAAAGTGTTAATGTAGGTGGAAGAAAAGTTGGGTGAGAAAAGTGGCTAGAAAAATGGCCTATTTTGTCCACACGGGCAGAGACATGGGCGTGTGTCTCAGCCGTAGGTAGCACGATCGTGTGTCCCCTGTATCTTAAATTTTGTACAAGTCAGTATACTTAAAATTTGTTCACACAACCTAGCACACGGGTGTGTGGTTTGGCCGTGTGTCCCCTACATCTTATAAATTGCAAAATAGAATGCTCAAATTATTCACACGGCCTGGCACACTGGCGTGTGGCTTGGCCATGTGACCCCTACACCTTATTAATGCAAGTCAATATGATCACACGGCCTAGCACACGGGCATGTTTCTTGGCCGTGTAACCCAAGCCAGAGAGCTCCCAAGTTTAGACAAGGGCTGGGACACAGATGTGTGTCCCTAATTCGAATGCCCACACAGCCTGAGACACGGGCATGTCTCTTGACCGTGTGAGACACACGGCCTGGCCACACAGGCGTGTGTCCTCGGCACTTTTGAAAAATTGTAATGTTTTTTGAAAAATTTTCTGAGTACCCGGTTTAGTCCCAACTTATTTCTAACATGTATTTTGTGCCTCGAGGGCTCATATAAGGGACTTTATGATTGACTTCTGATATGAATACTATATGATGTGAAATATCTGTTTACGTGATCTGTAAATTTTGGTAATACTCCGTAACTCTGTTTTGGCGACGGATACAAGTTAGGGGTGTTACATGGGCAGCACGTTGATGTGTGTTGCGCCACACCCCTTTCATGGTGAAACATAACACCAAAAAGCTGCCTTGTGTTGTTCATTTGGTGCTTTGGCATCTCGAGAAGCTTGTGCATCACTCGACCCTTGTTTTCACTTCAATTGGGCCTTTATATCTTCATCCTACACACTCAATTAAACCAATTAGCACAACCAAAGGCCTATGTCAGCCTATTGGGTCACAAAACCTATAAAATGTGTTAAAAACACTTATTTTTATTAACTTTTAATCCTAAGTCCTAAATATTGAAAATGTAAATTAAAATCCTAAATTGCTTAGAAAACAAGCTCTTTAAGTGTGAAATTAACCCGAATTAACTACTATATTTTACGGCAGGTCAACGATGCCAACAACTTGATCGTGCCCCAGCATATGTGCATTGGGGCTAAGAATCAACACAAAAACAATCAATAATCTAGCAGTGTACTACAAGTGTGATAGGTCGAGTTGTAATATTTTTAGCGTTACAATGGATCACTCAAGTATTCCAAGGATCGAACCCAAGAGAATTCATGGACTAAGTGATTCCTAATTGAAAAGCATGCAACATATAAGTCTACTTAACTACTTATTAAGTTCTGTATTATGATAATTCATGATTAGGGATAATTAAGCTAAGTAACTACCTAACATTAATCAGGACTAAATTGTAAAACTATAAAACTACAAAATTAACAATCTAATAAACAATAGTGGTTGGTTGACTTCTATGTTGCCGATTAGTCTTTGGATTAGGTATCTAAAAAGCCTAAACTTCTAATTGGCTCAATTTTACCTTTCGGTCACCATTTTACCAAATTAGATGATTTAGTCCAATTTATCTCTCGACCGCACCAAATTAACTCGGGATAAATGAATTGATGCTCAAAAGGACTCCTCTCAGTCTCACTTAGCTAGATGTTCCCTTAAATGTGTCAATTTTAAGTTTTAAATTTTATTCAATTTAGTCTAGTTTTTACAATTTAGTCCTTGTACCAAAAACTAACCAAGTAACATTTCAATCAACAAACCACCATATTTTTAGTTACCTAACATCATTTGCATACAAACAACAACCCAATAAACATTCAAAGCATACATTAGATTGAGCACAAAAAGTAGGGATAAGAAAGTTTAGTAGTTTCTTTATGGATGCTTGAAGGAGAAGATGTAGGCAACAATGGAGGTGAAAAAAAATTAGCAATGATCAAATCTCTAATCTTTTAAAATGAAAATAAAGTTGTCCTATATTAAAACCTTTGAATGAAATTGAAAACACAAGCTAAATTTTGAGTATTAAAATGTAAATAACACCTAGCTACAGTAACAATTAATCAACTAACAGGTAAAAACCAAAAACCTGATAAACTAAAACCCTAAAAAGATGATAAAAAGTGTGTGGAATAATGTTAAAGGTAACTCATTTAAATTTATCAGCCAACAACTTAATACAACCCAAAATTTTTGGAAAAGAATGCCCCAAAACGCTAAATTATGATTAGGGTTGGTGCTGGACAAAAACTATCCCTGCAGTTAATTTTCTCCTCATCCAGTAGTAGTGTAACGACCTGAAAGTTAGTGGTGTCAAAAAGTATGATTTTAAAACCCTGTTTCCGTAAACCATGCTCGTAAATATTATTATTAAATATTTAAGGAGTTATATTAAAAGTGAATTAAATTTTGGACGGGTAATCTTATCGAATTAATGCTTAATTACGGTACTGAGACTAAATGGTTAACGTGTCAAAAGTTCAATAATCAAAGGATTTATAAGTAAAGGCAAAGATTTAGGATTGAAACAGAAATTTTACCATTTCAGTATGTATAGTGGATTGTCATGAGGCAATTATTATATATATATGTTATAAATATTAGAATTAATAAATTTACATGTTATAAAAATATAATATAATAAAATAAAACTTAAGTAGTGGGAAACCAAAAACAAACACATTTCTTATTCATTTTCTCAAAGCTTCAAAGTAGAGAAAAGAAAGGGGGAGAATGCACAGTTTAGGGTTTCAAAATTTCAAGCTTAATTTGGTTAGTTCAGTTTAGTCCTTTTCTTTTAATTTTTATGTATTAGGAATCCTAATAGTTCAAGCTAGCTGACCCATGTCATAATTTTCAATATTGTTCAAGAATTAGGATGTTACCATTGTTGATCAATTGAGGCTTGAGGTGTTATTTTGTTAGATTTTAAGTTTAGTATTGAAAAAAAAGACTAAATTGTAAAGTCAATTAATGATTTTGTGCAATAGGGACTAAAATGAAAAAATTTTAAAATTTGTGGTACAATCAAAAAAAGGAAGTCCTATAGGGACTCTAGTGAAGTTGGCATAAAATTAAAGGGCTAAATGTGACAGTTATGTTAGTCCTAGTTTTAGGGACTAAATTGATTAAAAATGAAAAAACTGCCTAAATTAGAAATTAAATGTTAAAATAGTTATTTATTGATAATTTTATATGTTTTCTTAATTCGTAGCTAACATCAACTCGGAATCCTTGAAAAATAAAAGGAAAAGACAAAGTGACGAATAGCTCGGAGTTTACGGTTTGTGTTTATATAATCCGAACTTTTTGTAAATTGTTGCATTTTAAATTGTTTGTGTATGGTAAGGATATGAGATGAGTCATTTGTGGTAATGAAATGAATTGAATTGGGTTGAATTGAATTAACTGATATATCTGAGGACTAAATTGAATATTTATGAAAAGTGTATATATTTGTTCAAATGTGAAATTGAGTATGTATTGTGATGATTTATTGCTTTCATATGTAAAACTAATATTTTTATTATAAAAATAAATTTGAATTGAGATATTTGTTGATAATGAAGCACAAAATGAAAATCCTATTAGTTGTTTGGGCAAAGTCGGATATAGTTGGTATGCCACAGGATAGAAAAAAGTTCATGGTTACTTCGACTACAAGTCGATGAGGTATTGGGTGCCAATTTGCTTCAGTTTAACCGATGAGACACTGGGTGTCAACTTATTTATAGCACTGGGCGCAGTTATTTGCTTCGGATTTATTCGACGTGGCACTGGGTGCCAAATTGGTGTGTTGGTTGGATCCATGTATCCGTCAGAGTCTGAGTCATTTTAATAGGGAAATAAATGGTAAAATCGAGATAATATCAGTAAAATGGCAAATGATATGAAATGAAATGAAATGTGAAATGGAACCCAAAATGATGGATGGAAATGTGAATAAAGAATGGTGATGATCAATGTATGTATATGAATTTGAAAGGCTGGATGGAATATATTCATGTATGAATGAGCCATCATATGTAATATAAGAGATAATTGTCATGCAATGATGTTAGATTGATGAATTGATTTTGATCAAAGGAATGGGTAAATTGCTATTACTAAATAGTTATATTGCATATCATTATTTGATTTAAATTTTGATTCTTAATGATATTTATATTGCTTAAATGTTTGGTTTATAGAAATACCACTGAGTTATACTAAATGTAAGGTTTTGTTTTCCATCCGCGGGTTAGGTACTTAAAGATCCGATCATCGATCCAGCATCCAGTGGCAACTCCGAACTTAAATGTTGGCGAATTGTTCATTTTGGTCTTGGCATGTACCTAGGATGTTTTATACATATGATGGTCAATTTGTATTTTTTTTGGCAATTTGGAGACTATGTATATATGTATATATGTGATGGTAATAGTCAAGTTCTTAATGACTTGTTAGTTTGCTTGTGTAACACCCCTAACCCGTCTTCATCGCTGGATTAGGGTTACAAAGTATTGTTAATAAATTCAATAACAATCTAAAAAAATTAAAAATAAATTTAAATATCAAATATTCATAACCAATTACTATACATAGCATATATACAAATACGGGCCTTAAATTGAGCTTACATAGCCCTAAAATCAATTTGGAAACAAATAGGGACTAATTTGAAAAAAAATAGAAAAATGTGGAAAAATTGAAAACAGGGGTCACACGGTCATATGGCCAGACCGTGTAACAGAGCCCAAACCGTATGGCTCTAAGACTTGGTTGTATGGCCAAACCATGTAACAACCTAATGCTGTGCATCTCAAGGTCACACAGTCGTGTCACCAGGCTGTGTAACAACCTAATGTCGTATGAGAAATCTTGCACCAAAAATCAAATAGGCCACATGGTTGTGTAAAGTGACCGTGTGTGGTACACGGTCGTGTGGCAAGTCGTGTCCCAGGCCGTGTGCACCTAAAATTACTTCTAAAACAAGTCAAATCATCAACCATGTCTCTGGTATCAAGCCAAACCATTTCCAACTATTTTCACATATTCAAAACACGTTGAAACATGCTTAGAACATACCAAAACATTCAACCTAAGTGCCTAACCAATATGCCCTCATTGGCACCACAAATTGAAAACCAATTTAGATTTACATTTAATGATCAGAGGTTTCTACCTTATGAACATGTCAAATATACCAATTTACCATTTCATTCACATCCATTTTACCATAAATCAAACCACATCTAAAACCAAACTTTCAAGATAATGAATCACACCACTTATATATATATGGGCATACCAAATTAAAAGTACATATTAAGTAGCCCAATTTCCATATTTGCAAAATAAAAAACAAACAACATAGTTATATACATATGATCCTTAAAATCCTAGTACATGTCATTTATAACCAAACCAAAATGATTAAACTTCTACTGAGTCAAAGAACGGATAGTGTGCACTCCGACTTTAACTTCCAACCGACCTTGACTTTCGATAGACCTACAGAGAATGAAATACAATGGTTGTAAGAAATCAATGCTTAGTAAGCTCATATATAACGTAAAATCAAACTTACCAAATAAAATTCAACTAAACAATTCATGCATAAAATTCATTAGACGGCTTGTAAGCTCATTTGTCTCCTATGCACACCACAACCTCACAAGGTTAGTGATTTACAAATATGAAAATTATAACCATATCATACCATATCATATTCATAAATAGCATATATAACTCAATCATATCATTTTCTTTCAACATCACACATTTTCATTTCAAGAATCCATATCATAAATCTATTTCCATATAACCATTTCGTATAACTCTTTCATATATCATTTTTATACCCAATGAACCACAATGAAATAACATTGGATACACGGGAAAATGCTCACACGAGCTGTGAAATGGGCCTAGTCACATGAGCTATAGGTCAGGATGTTAAGCTACATGTGTTGCTCACACGACCTGTGGAGAATCTATAACAAATGAAGGACCTCAGCCATCGGTAGGACATCCAAGACCAGCACACGGAACTATAATAACCCTAATGACATGTCATTTGTATCCTAAGCACTCACAAGGTTCAAACAGGTCATTTCATATCCAAAACATATAATTTTTTACACATTATTTCATCACAAGTACTTATCCATGTAATTTTCCATTTTCAATCATAACCTTCAATTTAGTTAACATTATAATTTAATCCAAATCATTAATTATCACATAACAATCATTTTAATCTATACATAACACAAATTTTAATTAGCTTTTTACCCAAAACAGCAATTGATAAGCTTAATCAATATACGAACTTACCTAGACAAAAACGGTTACGAATACGATGTCGACGACTACTCCACTAACTTAGCTTTTCTACGGTCTGAGTCCGATTGATTTTTTTTATCTAAATAATAATTTTCATTCAATTAATCAATTCAAACAGCTTAAATAATCAAACTTATGATTATAAGCCCTTTTATTATCAATTTTCAAAATTACCTTAACCTTTTACCCTTTATGCAATTTAGTCCAAAAACTTGAAACTTACAAATTAATCACATTTAACCACAAATCATGCTAGCCGAATTTCCTACGGTCTCTCTAAAGCCCATATTTATCATGATTTCTCAAAATTTTCATGAATTTTTATCATTTAAACAATTTAGTCCTTTAACATTAAAATTACTAAAAACTACTTTACAAAATAGTCTTATTTAACAACCAAGCTTAATAATATATCATCAAACTTCAAAAACACCTCATGCTCATCAGTGGAATAATCTAAAACTTTTAACAGTTTCACGAATTAACCCCCAAGTTAGCTAAATTAAGCTAAAACGATCTCAAAAACATAAAAACCACTAAAAATAGAAGCTAGAATCACTTACATGCAAAGACGAACATGAACCGAACCTTCAAGATTTCTTCCTATAGTGTTTCAGTTGAATAAAAAAACAATTGAAGAAGATGATAGTTCTTCTTATTTGTTTTTCATATTATTTACTTATTTACCATTTTACCCTTATAAAATTAATGAAAATTTCTTTAATAAACAAGTCAAAATCGTCCACTATATACAAATATGGTCTAATTACCAACTAAGTCCATCAAGTCAAATTTATAAAGCCATTTAACACCTTTAACTAATAGCAATTAACTTATGCAGCTTTTACGATTTAGTCCTTTTTACTTAATTAACTATCTTAACGTTAAAATTTTCTAACCAAATTTTAATACAATCTTGTAACAACCCTATAAATAATAAATAAATAATAAAATACTGACTCACTTGTCATAATTGTGGTCCGGAAACCACAATTTTTAACACCACTAAAAACGCGTTGTTACAACTTGGGTTATATGCCTAATATCCTTATGGATGAGGAAATATCATGCTACGCAATATGCTTTTGGTTTATGCTTGGATATGATGTTATTATGAATGAAAATGCATTGTTAATGCATATTTTTATAGTGCTAAATATTAGTTTTAACTGGTATATAATTGTAACACTAATTAAGTGTTAATTGATCTAAAATAGTAAGGGTACTTTAATATAAACCCAAAGTCTAATTATAATTATAATTATTTTATGTGAATAATTTGTTATCAATGTAATTTTATATTTAAGATTTAATAAAATATTATTATATTATATTATTGATTCTATAGATTTAAAAATATGAGAAACATAGATAATACCTAATTTATAATTGATTGATTTTCTTTATCTTAATTTCTCAAATAGATATGAGTCATACTATTTGTTGAGTTGGAATTTGTGTTGAATCATACCGATTTGATTAGATGTAGTTATTATTTATAAAAATTTAATATCTAATGTAATTATAAATATATTTATTTTCTTTTGAGTTTTGAAATATAAATTAAGAATAAATAAATTTATACATTATAGATTAGATTATTAATATATTGATATTATTTTTATTTATAATGTTAATTTCATACATTTAATTTTATTAATTATAAAAATTAATTTTAACATTATTAATTATTTTCATATTTAAAATAAAATCATATATATAATTATATTTATTTAATTAAAAAACTTGGATTATTATTATTTTAATTTATCCAATTATATTTAATGATTTTATAGTTTTATAATTTTATTAATTAATAATATATTATGTTATTTTTAAGTAAAACTATTAAAAGATATGACCAAATTAATTAATTTCACATTAATATACTATCATATTAATTAATATTACTTTTATTATTATCACATAAGAATACTAATAAATTATTATTTGAGTATTCTAGTTAATTCAAAAAAATTAAACTCGTGTTTTTAGATAAACTAATTTCTAATGGTACATGCTTGCATGTAAATTGATTTTTAATTTTAATTAGTTTTTAAATAATTTATTTTAATTATTGTTACATATCATTGATGATGATTATTTCTTTTAGTTTTTAAATAATATACAAATTTGAAATTTCTTTCTAAATCCAGACTGTGCCAGACCACAAAATAATACAAAAGGAATAGATTATTCAGCCTTCATTAAAATGGAGAAGGCAAGTGCCACCCAGCGTTTTACATGCTAGAGGCTTCAAGAATCCAACCTAGTCAACTATGCAATCATGCCTTGATGCCAAAAAGCACAACTCTGGAGCCAAGTCTATCAGGTTGAAACTCACTAGTGAGAGAGTTGCTAATTTTTAATGCAAGGATCAATCTCTTTGACAATGTACCTTGTGATAAGTCAGTTGTTTCCAGCTGTACCCGTCACCTACCAATAGTCACGGCAAGAACAGAAACCATCCTTGAAATGGTGAAAACGGGTAGCATCTCTTACAATAATTTCTCTTCCAGAGAGTTTGGATATAAATTTAATGGCAGAGTGGCAATCATTACAGACTCTGAGGTTTTTCATGATCCTCAAAGTGGTGTTCTCTGGGGTGCTTATTAGTGCAAAAGCAATGGCCAATTTCTCACTATGATGTCTAAGCATCTGCTCCTTTACTTCCTCCTCAAGGTCATGTAACACTGATTCAGTGTCTGGAACAAAGCCTATCTTTTTTATATCTTCCCATATCTTTGCCATCATCTTGTAGATTTCATCTTTCTGGGGGTGAAGCCCATCCTCAGCTCCGAAGACATGGAATTTGTTCTTTATCTGAACCCAACTTATTCCCTGTTCTTTCTTTACCCCTCCATCCTTCATTAACTTGCGAATTTTTGCAGCATCGTCCCACTTTCCACAAACTGAATACAAATTAGCTAGGGCTGAGTAGGCCCCACTATTGTCAGGGTCAATAAGGAGCAATCTTTTAGCTGCAACCTTTCCAAGTTCTACATTCTTATAAACCTTACAAGAAGATAAAAGTGAACCCCAAGTTACAGCATCTGGTTCAATGGGCATTTTTTCAATAAAATCATATGCCTCTTGTGTCAATCCAGCTCGCCCAAGAAGGTCAACCATCAGTGCATAATGGCTTAGAGTAGGTTCAATCTTGTGAAAATCTTTCATCATATTATAATACCTACGACCCTGTTCAACCAGTCCCACATGTGTACAAGCAGAGAGTACACCTACATATGTTATATGGTCAGGCTTAATTCCTGCTGCCACCAGCTTTTCAAAATGCTCAAGGGCTTCTTCTCCAAGACCGTGTTGAGCAAGAGCCATTATCATAGATGTCCAAGATACAACATCTCTGAACCAATGTATCTGATTGAATACTTTCCTTGCACAATTAATGCTTCCAACTCTAGCATACATCGTAATTAGAGCATTGTTCACAGAAACCAAGGATGCTTGACCAGTTCTTATTGCACTTGCATGAATTTCTTTGCCATGATTCAACGAAGTCAAGCTTGAACTGACACTCAACATGGCTGCCAGAGTGAAGTTATTTGGTTTAGGACCATCTCTAACCATTAACCTAAAAAGCTCCACTGCATCAGTATTCAAGCCATTCTGCAAGTATCCAACAATCATGGCAGTCCATGCAACTACATCACGGTCTTTCAGTGAGTCAAATATCTGCCTAGCTGGTTTTAAATCTCCAAGCTTAACATATCCATCCAGCAAAGATGTAAATGCAATAACATCAAGGTGTGAAATCCCACTCTGCTCTACAATCTTTTGAGCAATTTGAACACCACCTGACTTTGCATACATTGAGATCAAGGCATTTCCTACTGGCCCATACGTATCAAAGTTGGTGCTAGCAATACGAGCATGGATTTGTTTCCCAAGTTTCAACATCTCAAGGTTGGTACAAGCTGATAACGCATTAATAAACGTGAATTTATCAGGAAGCAACAAAGAATCCCTCAGCATATTACTAAATGTACATAAAGCATCAAAATCATGCCCATGTTGATTGTAACCTGCAATCATCGAATTCCATGTCACTATATCTCTTTCACACATCCTTTCAAATTGTCCACGTGCAAGATCAACTCGTCCATGCTGCATATGCAACGAAATCATAACATTCCAACTCGATGTGTTCCTATATTCCATCCTATCAAAAATAACTCTTGTCATCATTGGATCACCAGACTTAGCATACATATTTAACAAAGAGTTAACTACACTAACATAACCACTAAGCCCAAACTTGACGACGAAAGAATGTACCTCTCGACCAATATCTAAAGCTTTAATAGCAGCGCATGATGCAAGAACACTAGTAATCGTGTATTGCGTTGGTATTACTCGTTCTTTAATCATTTTATCAAACACTTTTAAGGCACTTTCAAAACGACCCAACTGATTGTACCCCATAATAATCGTGCTCCAGGAAACAGAATCACGATTCGGTATCTTACGAAAAATTTCAGTAGCTTCAGACATTTTAGCCTGTCTGGAATAAGCTGATAAAAGGGTATTCCACGTGAAAATAGTTTTCACAGGCATTTCGTCGAACAATAACTGAGCATCGGAAAAGCACCCAGTTCTGGAGTAAAAATTCATGAGATTGTTGAGTAAGATGACACTAAAGTGAAGCCCAGATTTGATAATTCGGGCGTGGACCAATTTCCCGGCTAAGAGGTCATTGGATTTGAGGCTTTCTTGGAGGAGACGAGCGTTGTGATATGATAAAGAGAATGGGTCTGGGATGTTCATTTAGTTATCGTATTTGAAGAATAAATTCAATTAAGAATAATTACAAAAACAAAAACAAAAAAGGAACTTCTTCTTTGTAACATGGTGTCATTTCGACCCGAGCCCACTTTCAGGGTTCTCAACGGTTAGGAATTCGAAAAAAGGGACCGAGAATAATGAAGTCGACGTGAATCGAACCTGCAACCTTTTGAACTGAAGACTACCATTGCGCCACGACCTCGGGTGGTAACGAAAAAGCTAATTATTTTAAATATAAAATAATATAGTGTCTGCATATTTCACGCATACAGCAAAAGAATGCCATTCAACAGCAACTTTCGTTACTGGAATGCTTGAAATCATGTTAGTCGGATCTTTTAAAAGTAATTTATATAATACTTGTGTTTGTTTTGCAATATATATATATATGTATATATTAGTATCAAGTATATGCTTCACAAAATTTAAAGCATATTGAATTTTATTAACTTGTTGCATATAAATTATTAAATTATTGATTTTTATTAATTTTTATTTATAAATTATTAAACTGTAAATTTTATATTAACGAATGTTACTCAAAATTTGTAAGTTAAAATATTCCCTTTTCGAAATCATATATATACAAAAGTAAGGTTTTCTTTGAAATCCCACATCTAAACGGTTTTAATATTATTAACTCACATAATTTTCATTAAAACTACAAGTTATGTTTATGATAACAATTTTGCAATTAGAAATGGAAACGTGCAAAAATTACGTTGTTGTTTCCTCCATTTAAGATAAAACATCCATATTTAAACAAAAGTAATTATAAATTATTGACTAAGTAAATGAAAGAAAATAAAAGGAAATATTTACATTTATAATAATTTAATTATTGAAATATTAATAGTAAATAATTATAAATATATATAATTAATTTGTCGTTTTTCCTATGAGATGGATCGATAATATAACAAAAATGACAATTATTTAAGTATTTCTTTATGCAACTTGGATTAAGAGATAAATTAATAATTACTAGTAATTTATAATATTCAAAAGCATTAACTTATACATATCATGCACATTTAAAGATTTTGGGAAAAGAACAAAAAAATGCTCTAGTCTTCTTCGGTTTCTACTGCAGAGAGAAATGAAGAAGATGATTCTCTTCCTGAAGATTCTAACACAAAGAAGGTTTGATTTAAGGAGTCGGATGCGATTCTTGAAGATGTGATGGTTGTGGAGCCACAACCAATGCCTTCTGTGTCATGGAAGGAAATGCTAGTGGGGAAGGAAACTATTGTTCAAAATAATACAAGTGATGGTCAATTTTTTGCTGATAATTTCTCCCTCACAAAGCAGGATGTCAAGAAATCTTTTGTTGATGGTGCTCCTTCCATTGATTTCTCGGAGAGAGTATATCAGCTTTTGGAAAAGGAAATGTCAACCTCTGTGGTACTCAAAATGTTGGGACGGAACCTTGGTATCATGACTCTGCATAGTAGATAATATGGGATTTGGAGACCGTTTAAGCCTTTTCAATTAATGGATATTGAGAATGGTTACTTTCCTGCAAAATTTCAGAGCACTGGCGACTATGACAAGATTCTATCCTAGGGTCCATGGGTTATTTTCAGTCATTACCTAACCATCCAACCTTGGACAATCGATTTCAATCCTAGTTTACCTTACCCTAATATGGTCCTCACATGGATACATTTTCCTGGTCTTCCCAATCATTTATACAAAAAAAAATAGATCCTTATGGAGATTGAGGGAATGATAGGTAAACTAACAAAATTGGACTTTAACACAAATAGTAGACCGCGAGGTCGTTACGCTCGCATGGCAGTTTATGTCAATTTAGGGCGACCATTAAACTCTAAGATTTTCATCAATGGTAACCCTCAAAGGATCGAGTACAAAAACCTACATGTGGTTTGCTTTAATTGTGGTTGCTATGGACACGCCAAGGAAACCTGTCCATTAGTCACACAATCCTCAAGGGAAAAAGAGAAGGGTAAGACGTCAAAAATAACTTCTGTAATTCTTGCGGTGGCTAGAGAAGGAGACTATGGTCCCTGGATGCTGGTGGAGCGGAAGACCAGGCGTGACACCTTAGATGGGATCAAAAAAAGGAAACAATATTAAAGGGGAGAAAAATATGGGATCACGTTATCAATCACTAATAGACTTGGAGATGATTGCAACGGAGGAGGAAATGAATAAGGAAACCCAAAGAGTTTTGAAGAAAAAAGGGAAAGCTGTTTTAATTAGTCCTCAAGAAAAATCTTCAACGGGTAAAAAATTTGTTAATGATGGCTCTAGAAAATTTAATCTGGGCCTGTCGGTGGGGAAACATTTAAAGGATCAGGCCCATGTCCCTATAACCACTAATCTCATGAATGTCCATATTACGGGTGGGATTAAGACGAGCTTGGTTCCGCAGGTTTCTTTGGTTGTTAAACAACAGACTTCTTTGACTAGTAACTAGAGGTGTTCATGGGCCGGCGGCCTGGCCCGGCCTGAGACCCGCCTAAAATATTGGAGGGTTAGGGTAAAAATATAGGCCCGAAATATGGATTTGGGCAAAAAACCGACCACTTTTTTGGCTCGGGCACGGCCCAAATATAATAAATATATTTTTTTATTTTTTTATTTTTTTATTTTAAAATATTTTTAAAATACTTTTTTTATTTTTTTAATTTTAAAATATTTTTAAGATACTTTTTTTATTTTTTATTTTTAAAATAATTTTTTTGTGCTTATTAAAAAAATGGGTCGGGCCGTATCGGGCCTAGGCCTAGGACACGGGCCGAAATTGTAACACCCCAAACCTGGCCTAAACATTAGGGCTGAATCTAGTGATGTCATATTGTAACACCTCTTACCCGTATCAACGCTGGAATAGGGTACGAGGCATTACCAGAATAAATACACTTATAGACATATTAATCCGAGTTATAAAATTTTATCCAAATTAAAACTTTCCAATTGTTATTCTTGGGTCGTTAATTAGGGTTTACTTGGCTAAATATACTCACAATCTTTCACTTCCTCGTACTGATTTCACTTATTCAAGCAGATGTACATAAACACACATTCCATCTATTTAAGTAAATTCGCTTATCATATTCACTTAATCAAATATGTTGAGCACATAGCATCATATAATCACCAACATACTTGGATGAGCTTATCACAACATAAACTTTTTTTTAACTTATGATCATCTCTTTTCATACATGAAAATGTACATATCACGAATTTTTATTCTTACCTTTCCAAATCCCAACATAACGTGAGCATATTTCATTCATCTCAATATCATTTTCAGCATTATCAAAAATAGCTCGATTGAAAATCATCTGTCTTAACAAAACAATTTCGTTAGAGCCCGGAGATATCACATCATCACGAGTAATAACATGGCATGTATAGCTAGACTCACATATGCTACGTTTGGTCCGAGAACCGACTAAACCGTAGCTCTGATACCACTAAATGTAACACCCCAAATCCGGCCTAAACATTAAAGCCGAATCTGGTGATGTCACATTGTAACACCTTTTACCCGTATCAACGCTGGAATAGGGTACGAGGCATTACCAGAATAAATACACTTATAGACATATTAATCCGAGTTATAAAATTTTAACCAAATTAAAACTTTCCAATTGTTATTCTTGGGTCGTTAATTAGGGTTTACTTGGCTAAATATACTCACAATCTTTTACTTCTTCGTCGTATGAATTTATAAATTTTCACTTACTTGTTGAATTCGTCCTGAGTACCTGAATTGATCCGTATCATTACATATTCTCATATCGTCAAATTTTCCTTTTTAACTATTGTAGTATATCAATAGTTCACTATCTGGTAAGCTAATTGTCACATACATACATTAACCATTCATCTCCCATACAGCTAACAAAATTAGCCACAAAGATAGTACAAATTTTCCCTATTCGATATAAACCAAAACATGTTATTTCTTTTCCAACAAACCTTACTAAATATACACTTTATACTAACCCAAGTGTTTAACCATTCACCCATGACATAAATGTATTTTATCTATTATTGCCGAATATAGATATGCTTCACAAATCATAATTCACCTCACATAGTAACCGAATTAATTTTTATCATTTGTCAAATAGATTATAAAATAAGTTATATAAAAAAATATAGATACATTTTAAACCACACAATTAAACAAATTTTCATGGCATTACATGATCATCACATATCAAAGACAAATGTTCTTGACATTTCCATCACCTTGATGCGGTCGTTGAAAGCACCAAAAATATCCTATCCCTAATAAATAATGAAAAGAATAGTAAAAGGGAAGTAGGGTCAAATCCTCAGGGACTGGACTTGCAAAATATCTTGTTCCGTGATATCCCAGGCAGAGTCTTGCCCAAGACAACCTGCGTTCCTGAAAAAAATAAAAACAATAGCAGAATTAAATTGTTGGATCTAGAAACGAAAAATAAAATAAAAACAGAATTAAGAATATTGAATTGAAAATTCGAGAAATTAAAAATAAAGTTAAGAGAAAGAAAATTCTTATGGGAGATTCCAGCCTCCAGTTGTCTCGTTCCGCCTTGGGTTCAATCCTCGGCTTTTAGATGATCCTTCCCAAACCAAATAAGCCAGTTATAGTGGAAGAGGACGCCTACGACCACCAGCTCTAATGATTTAGACTTACGATTTGATGGAACCTGACTCTAGCTAACAATCGCTTCTGTGAGATCATCTTATGCTAGATCAACGCTTCTCAATGGCGAATCCCACGCCATTTTGTCTCTTGGGCTCGCCAACCTCTGACGCAGTAAGCTAACGAACCGACTGTGCAACCTTCTCAAAACATACAAAGCGGCCGCCTTTGCATATGTTGAAAAACTTACTTCTTAAGGGACTTGGACGGAAGCGTCAGCCCCGTAGTGCGGAGAAACGATGAATACTCAGGGAGAATGCTAAGTACGGATTCTAAGCCTCAAGAACCTTTTTGGGGATTTTTGACAACCTTCGGCTAGATGGGTTTAGTGGCTCATGGTTGTGGTAGAAAAGAAAATAAATAAAATAAAAATAAAGATTTTATTGAAAAGAAATATGAAAAGAACAAAAGCCTAGACTTTTGGGGAGAGAGTGTTTACAGAAAAAGAAAAAGATGAGATCCCCTTTTGAGTCACTTCACCCCCTATTTATAGTGCTAGGGGAGATATTCTAAATCTACTTAAATTCCTAAAAGATAAATACATTTAATTGAAGATAAATAAAGATAAAATAAAATCCTAAAAATAATCCTTAATAATTATCTCAATATTAATTATCCTAATATAATTAAAATAGAGTTTAATAAAATAAAATCTCTTCTTTTTGCATTTCAACCCTTGTGTCCTCCATGCTTGCACTTTTGGCACCAACTTTTCCTTGTGTCGCACATTGGCCCATTTTATCTCTAAATTCACGCTTTTGGCCCTTAATTTCACTTTTGCCTCAAATTTAGTCCCTATGAGATAAAAGATCATAAATAGCTCAAATTAGCAGGATCATACTCAGAATAAATACATAATTAATACATAAAAATACGTTATTCTAGAGTGTTATCACACCTAAACCGAATTAATCAATGCAACTCAATAATATAATCATCCATACATTATTATTATCACACATATATATATCATGACTAATTTCTTAAACATTTGATCATTTGCTTTTCAATACCGCAATAGCTCCTTCAATACCAATACGTATTTACCATTCAATTTAACATTTACCGATTATAATCGGGCATATGACCATTTATACACAATTCATTCATACATTTTATTGTCCTCCTCCTCCTCTCCATCCCACATCCTTTATTTATATAACATGCTTAAATAGCATTATACATAATTTCACTATCCACTTATATTTAAATTTAAAGTTGTCTAGTCGTGTTACAGTCACTAAATTATTTTTATCTGGAGTTACAGAGCTCCAAATTAAGTTTAGTTAATTTTAACCGAAACTAAACTTACATATATTCTTACCATAAATTTTTCAGAATTTTTGGTTTATCCAATTAGTACAGTATATTTTTTAAACTTTCCCCTGTTTCACTACTCCATAGCTCTGACCCCTCTTCACTAAAATTTACTTAACTCTTTGTACAGAATTCAAACGATGTTCTTGTTTGTTCCTCTTGAAAATAGACTCATTGTAAAGTTCAACCATGTATAATACAAGCCATAATTATTTTTTAAAAATTTTTGGTGATTTTCAAAAGTTGGAACAGGGGATTTCGAAATCAATTCAACCATGTCTCACTAAAATTCAAATATTTCAAAATATATAACTCTTTTGCTTGTTCTATTTCTTTCATGTGAAAATAGACTCATTCAGCTTCAGTTTCATATATTATTCAGCATCTAATTCAATTTTCACCATTTATGGTGATTTTTCAAAGTTGCACAATTGCTGTTGTTCAAAACTTTTTTATTTCTAAATTTACTCTTTTATAGTTTTGATATTTCATACCATCTTACACATAGATCGATTAAGTATCAAACCCAATATTCCTCACATAATCTTGTCCATTTCATATGTACATTTACTTTTCCAATTTCCCTGTTGAACCCTCGGAATATTATCTGTTACTCGGTGGATTCAGCACTTAGCAACCACCTTAAATTCAGTGATACTAGGAATCAGCACATAGCAACCCCTTTCACAATCAAATATACGGTGAAATCAGCGCTTAGCAACCACCTTTAGAATCAATAATTTGGGGAATCAGTACTTAGCAACCCCTTGGGGAATCTGCACTTAGCGACCCCTTTTTATCCAATGTATTTCGGTCTATTTCGAGTGTTCAATCGGAAACCTTGTTTTTTTAACATTTTACCACCTTTCTCAAACTTAACCAAATTTATTTTTTATAATCTACATCAAATATTTAATCTATATTCACTCAAATCTCAACAATATATTGAATAACATTCAAACAATGCATTAATTCACATACAAACTTACTTTGGTGCAACAATATAGAAATTTAGCAATTTAGTCTTTAATCTTTTCTTTTCTCCGATCAAGGTCGATTCCACTTCTTTCTTGAACTATAATAACACATTTAACTTATTTAACATGCACATTCATCAAAACAGTCCTTAACTCAAACTTTGGCAAAATTACAATTTTGCCCCTAAACTTTTGCATATTTACACTTTTTCCCCAAAGCTCAGAAATTAAACTTCATCTCTTATTCTTATGTTTTATGACATACTGAACATTTTTCCCTTCTATGGCAACATCAAATTCTCACTCTAACACTTACTTATGAACATTAGGTATTTTTACAGATTATGTCGTTTTACTCGTTTTCACTTAAAATCGCTTAGCAAAAGGCCTTATCTTGAAGATGGATAATTTTTTTGGCTATTTTGGCCTTTTTAATTCTTTTAATTACTAAATGACCAAAATGTCCCCAACTTAAAAAAATCCTATTTCACTTATCTCTTATCCATTTTTGTCCAACAAGTTAACCAATGGTCTAATTACCATTTAAGGACCTCCAATTTAAAATTTCATAGCAATTTAACACCTCTAGCTTCTAGAACTCAACTTTTGCACTTTTTATAATTTAGTCCTTTTGGCTAAATTGAGTGCCCAAACGTCGAAATTTTTGAACGAAATTTTTATGAAATCATTCCGTAAAATTTTAGACCATAAAAATATAATAAAAATAAATTTTTCCTCATCGAATTTGTGGTCCCGAAACCATTGTTCCGACTAGATCTAAAATCAGACTGTTATAGAAATTTTTTTCTGGGCACGGCCCAGCCCGACCCATGAACACCTCTACTAGTAACCAGCAGGCCTCTAGCAATTTTAGCTTTGGGCTACAGCAAGAGGCCCAAGTTTCAAAAGAAGTTGCAGCATATCTTTCTAAGCCTTCAAGTGCCTCGCACGTTTCTTTGCCTAGTGCTGGAGAGAATATTTGACCTCTAAATTTAGGTAATTCTGTCTCTTTTTTTCCTTTAGTTTCAAATTCACAGAATGTTGTTGATGTAGACCAAGTAAAGGTGGACCCTCCTTTTTCTTTACAAAAGCAAGCAGAACATGTAGTGCATTTTAATCCTACATTTGATGGGAGTTCTTTGGTTAATGTGGCGGTGAAGGAAGGAGTTTTGGAGGCCAAAAAACATTCGACAATTGTGTTTAAAAATAGGAAGTTATTAAGGGGCTGAATGCTAAAGTGACTCGGGTCCAAAAGGAGGTTAGAAACTTAACAAAACTTTAAAAGGGCAAGGTAATCGCTTCAAAAATTCTGAAAATATCTGTGGTCCTTATTTTACATGGCATCGTGGTAACCTATTTGAAAGACTGGATAGGGCCGTGGGAAATGATGATTGGATGGAATCATTTCCCAACTGTTTAGTTTCTCATCTTTCTAGAATTAAATCTGATCATCAACCATTTCTTTTAAATTTTTGCCATGAAGTTAGATATGCTCTTAACCGTCCCTTCCGATTTTTAGCTGGCTGGCTGCGTCACCAAAATTTCTTTGATTTTGTTAAGAATAATTGGAGCTTCGATGGTAATATAACTAGTGCGGTAGCTGGGTTTACTAATCAGCTCAAAAGGTGGAACAATTGTGTTTATGGTCATATAAATCAACGGAAGAGGCAGTTAACGCATAAGCTTTCTAAAATACAACATGCCTTGGACCTTTTGGGGTCTAATTCTCTTATTCATTAGGAAGTGATGGTTAGAGATAAGCTTGAAAATATTCTTCATCATGAGGAGATGCTCTGGAAGAAAAAATCAAGGTGCAAGTGGTTAAATTTGGGAGATCGTAACACTAGCTATTTTCATAAACGCACTGTTCGAAGATGGAATTTCAATAAAATCATTGCATTGTGTAATGCTGATGGGGATTGAATTTTTTTATCCTGAGGTTCTTAAGACCGAAGCGATTAATTTTTTCCAGAATCTTTATGGAGAGAAACTAGGCCTTTTAGGGATTCTACCTCCTAGTGCTTTTCCAAGCCTTAGTCCTGAAGATGTTGATTTTCTTGGGAGAAATGTTACGAATAAAGAAATAAGGATTGCTCTTTTCGACATGGCCCCTTAAAAGCTCCGGTTAGTGATGGCTTTTATGCAGCTTTCTTTCAGAACCAATGGGATAATATTGGGGGTGCTATTTGTGAGTAGGTCAAGAGGGAGGAACCATTGAACCAGAGTTTAATAACACACTTATTATGTTAATTCCCAAAGTCCCGAACCCAAAAAATTTCTAGCAGTTCCGGCCTATCAGCCATTGCTCTATGTTGTACAAGTTGGTCATGAATGTCATTGCAAATAGATTTGAGAGTATCTTTCTGAAGATCATAGGTCAAGAATAAGTGGGCTTCATTGCTGGGAGAAGCATTATTAATAATGTTATTATTGCTCAAGAAGTTTTACATTCTATGAAAACTAAGAAGAAGCTCTAGTGGATGGCAATCAAGATTGATTTGGAGAAGGCTTACGATAGAGTCAGATGAGACTTTGTAGAAGCTTCTCTCAATGCAGTAGGTATTCCTTCTCTCTTGGTTAATGTTATTATGAATGTTATTTCGTTATCCTCTATGCAGATATTATGGAATGGTGCGCCAACACAAAAGTTTAGGCCAGTAAGGGGTATTCGACAAGGTTGTCCTCTGTCACCATACCTCTTTGTCTTTTGTATGGAATAGTTGGGCCTTAGATTTCATACGGGTATCTCTTTAGAGGAGTGGAGTCTCATTCGATTATCACGCACTAGACAAAATCTTTCACATTTGTTCTTTGTAGATAATTTGGTGATTTTTAGTCGAGCTAGTTCATTTTATAGTAGTCTCTTCAAGAATTTTCTGAGTAACTTTTGTGAGTTATCTGGACTCAAGGTCAATGCCAAGAAAACAAATGTGTTCTTTTCTACGGGTGTCAACGAATACTTAAGGAGTGAGATCAATGACACGTTTGGTTTTTAAGAAGTTAATGATTTGGGCCACTATCTCGGGGTTCCACTCTTTCACCGAAGAGTTACTAATAGCATCTTAAATTTTTTGGTGGAAAAAGCTCGCAGTCGGCTATCTAGTTAGGATGCGAAGAGACTCTTCTTTACTAGAAGGGTCACCTTAGCTCAATCTATTTTGTTGACTATTCCAAGTTATCTCATGCAGTCAACCTTAGTCCCTAAAAAAATTTGCAACTCTATTGAAGAATTAGCAAGACAGTTCATTTGGGGTGCTGCGAATGGGAAAAAGAAAATGGCTTTGGTGAGGTGGGAGAGTGTCTGTCAGCCTAAGTTACACGGAGGTCTCAGATTTTAACGTTTGAGGGATCAGAACAAAGCTTTCATGTTGAAACTTGGTTATAGCCTTATTACCAAGACTGAAGCTTTATGGGTTCAGATCTTTAGAGCTAAGTATTACCTTGTTAAAAGTATGTCAGACTCTATTATGAGGAATAGATGTTCCTATATGTGGAAAGCATTTGCCAAAGTTTGGCCTTTGTTGCGTAGTAATATGATCTGGTCCATTAAAAATGGAAGGTCTGTTCGGTGTTGGGAGGACAATTGGGTTCCCAATGTGAGATCTCTCAATCAGTATGTTCCGGGTCATGGTAACATTGTCCCCGAGAGTAAAATTAAGGATATGGTTTTGGTTAATGGCGATTGGAACCTTGATTTTTTCAGATTATGGTTACCAGAAGAAGTGGTAAAACGAATCATTAGCATTTCTCCTCCTTTAGACTCAGCCAGGCCAGATATTCTTTCTTGGTCTAGAAGTACGACTGGTGTATTTTCTGTGAAAAGTGCTTATTATATGCTTAATGAGGAGTATTGTAATCCAAATGATGTGAATTGAAGTATTGTATGGAAAATTCTGGGGCCCCAACGCGTCAAGCAGTTCATCTAGTTAATTCTTAAACAACGACTTTTAACCAATTCTGAAAGGGTTAGAAGAGGTATTGCGTAAGACGCATCGTGTTATCTTTATGGTCATATTACGGAGGATATTATCCATATCCTTAGGTATTGTTCTTTTGCGAAGGAAATTTGGCACCAAGTTATCTCTTCTAATCATTCTAGAAGCTTTTTTGTTGGTAATATTTCGGAGTGGTTGTTCTCGAATTTACAATCTCCTTCTACCAACAAAACGAATGACTCATCTTGGGTTTGCCTCTTTGGGATAATTCTTTGGCATAATTGGAATAATCTTAATTCAATCATTTTTTAAGGAGATCCTATGAATCCAAAGGATATAATTAGTGTCTCTTATAGTTGGCGAAACATTATCTCTCTATCCATAATGAAGTGTTGGATTCTCGTCCAAAGCAGACTTAAGTTTATCAAAACTCAAGTATGTGTGTTTATCTTAATACTGATAGTGTTGTTCACTCTGTGTCTGGTTTCTCGGCTGCAGGTGGAGTGATACGCGATGGCAAAGGGAAATGGATCTTAGGTTACAATCATTTTTTGGAGAAATGTTCAGTAGCGGTTGCTAAGTTGTGAGGTATATTAGATGGTCTACTTCTCCTTTAGAAACAAGGTTATGACAAGGTCATTGTCCAGTTAGATAATCTTGAAAATGTTATTTCTATATGCAAAAATAAGCTTGGTGGTCCAGAAAACTCTCTAATAAGGAGGATCCAACAAATCCTAATGTAACACCCCAAACCTGGCCTAAGAGTTATGGTCGAATCTGGCGGTGTCACATTGAGGTGTTTAGCGTCAAACTTGTTGTTGTTGAAATCTTTAAAATCAATTGATCATTTTGTTATTAAACGGTGATTCCAAAACGGGTTGTTCATTTCCAAGCGTGCATCCTTAAAAAATAATCACTTTTAAAACATTATAAATTTTCCAAAATCTCATTTATTGCGAAAACGTGGTGTCTTAGAAAATGGTTAACTTTTGAAAAACCGTCTTATTTTACAACTATCAGTTTATATCAAACTAAATAAATAAAAAAACTCAATTTAAAGTTTATAACTTTAAAGAAGCCTTTTTACATAAAAATACCCAAATTCAGTTACTTATAAATCAAAAGCTAAAAACGAAAGTTGATGCGGTTGTGTGGCCACCTCCGAGCCCCTCTCAGTTCTGAACCGTCTAATGCTGGAGATTACCTAAAAGGTTAAAAACGTGGTGAGTTTACGAAAACTCAGTGTGTAATCCCCTTATTAAATAAACAATCAGTAAACAGAAACAGCACAGTCTAGGCCTAAGCCCTTTAACAGTAACAGTATAGTGTGAGTCTTAGCCTAATATAGTAACGGTGACGATTGGGCCTTAGCCCCCATTAGCCTCGGTTGGGCCTGAGCCCATATCAAATGACACATATCACATATCACATATATCTAGGCCTAAGCCCATCTCAATGTCAGAATCAGTATATGCAATGCATAAATACCCATACCAACCCTGCACTCCGTCTCCTGTTCAACCCTACACTCCTGTGGGGATTAAATCGACCCACCATCCCTACACTCCTTATGTAGCACCGGTTGCGGCACTAACCAGTATCGTAGCAAAGCTGCCAGTAACCAGAATGACTAAGAGCCGTAAACAGGATAGCTATAAGCTATAAACAGAATGGCTACAAGCCACAAGTACAGTAATATGATTGGCACAAAGCCATCAGTAGTACTAATATGATTGGCACAAAGCCATCAGTAATAGTAGTATGATCGGCACAAAGCCATCAGTAGTAGTAATATGATCGGTACACAACCATCAATAATGGTAATATGATCGGCACACAGCCATCAGTAATAGTAATATGATCGGCACAAAGCCATCAATAGCATCTCATCAAAGCCGCCACAACGATGTCGCAACAAAGTCGCCAAGAACGATATGTGGCCAAGCCACGATGCGATGATTGTGGCAAAGCCACCAGTACAGTATTTCCTCCATAGTAGTATCTCAACCCCACGCAGTATGTTGTGTATGTAGAATGCCATGCTCAGAATCAGTCATTTAAATCACAGACAAATCAGTCATACCAAACACAGACAAATCAGTCATTTAACCACAGACAAAACAATCATTTGACCTCGAGGGGCAAAAATAGTCATTTTCCCACTAGAGCATTACAGTCATTTTACCCTATGGGGGAATTTCAGTCATTTTACCCATCGAGGGTATTTCGGTCATGATATCGACCTCTCGAAAGGTCCACAGTCGCCTCGAACGACTCAGGTAACCTAATTGGTCACAATAATATAAATGGGCCCAATGCCCATTACTCGACCCAAATGGGCCCACACGCTCGTGCGCCACAACTATGAGATCTACACAGCCCAGTCTGCCACAAATAGTGGGTTTCATCTGTGTGGGGCCCACAAGCCCATTGAGCCCACACGACCCAAACCATTACGGCCTAAGCTCATGATTCGCTCGTGTGGTCTCAAACGTCGTATTTCAGCTTTTCAACTTTTTCCATTCTACAATTACAGTGGGGGGTTTACACACCTGATGCGATTTACAGATTCCCTTCGATCCGAACACTCTTATTCCGATCGTACCCTTAGTTCCCAGGCAATGTGCCAATTAACCTCGACCACCAGCAGTAAGAAATGGAAGCAATACAGGTTGAAAGCCTCACCGATCTCCCATATTCAGAATGAAGAACAAATGATATGATGATATATATAACTCTCCACAACAACAACCTCCCCAAATCCCAATATTCTCTCCTCAAATCTCTCCCCCTTATCACTCCACCGATTTCTCCTCAACTCCCTCTATGACTAGTTCAAACTTCTTTTGGCAGTATTTCACTCCAACCCTGCCACTTACACAGCTCAAGCAGCAAAATAAATACCCCATTGATCAACCCAAGACTTGAACCTCAAACTTCACAGTTACACAACACACCACCTTACCACTAGACCACAAGCTCTTTTATGTCACATTTTGTCTTCAATTAACTAAAAGGTCTAAAGGCCAAAGTCCAGGTTCCTTTAAAAGAAAAACCAAAATAAATTGTAAGAGCCAAGACTTGAACCCAAACTCCCTTGCAATCTTAATGACGTCACAACCACTAGACCACATATTTCCTTATAACATTTTTTTAACACAATAATTTAAAAGGCCTACATCCAAGCATCCAGGGTTTTATCCACTTAAAACCAAAATTTTTTGCTAAAGCTCAGGTTTGAACCCATGACTTTTCCAACTCCTCTCAGGACCCTTAACCACTAAAGAAGACATACTTTTGTACACAATTTCCAAATCGTTCCCTTGCTCAAGGCCCAATACTTTTAGGCCCAAATTCCGGGGCGTTACACCTAACCTTTGAAGAGAAGTGGTCCTTGATTTATGTTCTTAGAGAGACTAATCGGGCAGCTGATGCTTTGGCAAAAATGGCTTTATTGAGTGATAAAACTTTGCACATGTTTGAGGATCCCCCTTTGGAGATTAAAGAGATCTTAAAGGATGACAGCACTTTGATAATTTGTCTATAATCTACTTTATGTAATTCATTGTTTAATTTACCGAAAAAAAATTATACATATCATGCCCGTTCACATTTTAAAAGATTAATGCACATTGCTTTTCTTTGACTTTTTATGAAGGCAACAATGGCAATGGATGTAACATAACTATTATGATTTTGTAAAAATTACAATCATGTAGAAAATTATAAGGGGAACTGGTGGGGTATTACCCATTCTTGGTTTTCTATTTAAGAATTATTTTTACAAAAATGTCTCAAGGTAAATTTTATGTGCTTTTTTTTTTAATTTAAGTCTCTAATTATATTAATATTTAGGGTAAACTACACCCATGGTTACTTTTGCTTACCTCAAGTTACATTTTAGTCACTCATGTTTGAAATGTTATGTTTTAGTCACTTATGTTATCGTGTTGTAACATTTTAGTCATTGAGCCATTAATTGTCATTAACGGTGTAATGGTAAGCTGACTTGGCACGTTAAATCATCATTTTAAACAAAAATTTTAGGTTAAATTATACAATTAGTCCCCATATTTTTTCGTTTTAAGTAATTTAATTTTTTCTTTTATGCTCTTTAAACTTTTCTCTTTTGTTTTTTTCTTTATTTTCCATTCTTTTTTGCTTCTCCCTTTGTTTTCCTACTTCTCCATTTCTTTTAACATATTAGGAAGTCGAATTGGTAGTAAAGAAAGAAGTAAGAAGTCAAAAGCCATCATTACCTATAACCAAAACCCATAAACCCATACTATCTGCTAACCATCAAAACCCTCCACCACCACTCATAATCTTCATTTCGTCCACTAACACCTTCACCACTACCAGTGGTGGAGCCAGGATATTAATATTGGGGGGGTAAGCTAAAATTAGAAGTGCTATGTAACAGTCGATTTAAACATATAAACAATCGATTCAAAAGATGTAGTATTCCAACATGACAATTGATTTAAACATATAAAAAAATATATTCAAAAGAAGCAGCATTTCAACAATTAAGACGAAATAGCTATCATTTGACTCGGTTAACCATTTTTTTATTCCTTTTTCACAGGAATGCTCACTACTTCACAAGCTATAATTTGACATAACTTTAAACAAAGTGACCAAAGTTTTCTTCCTCCCCTTCACTTTGGCCGAAACTTACTATAACATTGTCTAACTATTTTTGTTTCATTTTTACACTTCTAATAAGTTAGAAACTATCTCCTAATCATTTTCCATTCAAAAACATCCACATTTCACATAATTTTATAAGCTTCCAAGTTTCATCAATATCCTTTAATGACAACTTTTAATATACTTGATAAAACAAAAACTATGGTACATATATGTAAAACAAGTTTCAAATATTCAAAATCTATGAAAAGTTTGAAAAAAACATACCTTATACTTCAAATTTGGAGGAAAATGATAAATAATTTTTTTCTTTTCTTGCTAAGCACCAATATGAACAAGAAAGATGATAAAAGTCTCTTCATCTTTTCTTTTTATATATATTATTATATTACTTATAAAATATTATTACGTTTAGTAAACTATTAAATAAATATTAATTTATTATTATTTAACAAAAATATCATTCAAAAGTCATCATGAGTAATTTAGCTTCTTCAAGAAGATTTTCTGTTTGTTTTTATTAAGAATAAATTTTTTAATATTATTTTTAATCCTATAAAAATATTGGAGGGGCCTACTTATATTTTTGGGAGGGCAATAGTACAAAAGACTAAATTGAAAAAATTTAAACTTTGGTGGGGCCATGGCCTCTCTGGGCCTCAAAGTGGCTCCGCCACTGACCACTACCATGACCTTTCAAAACCGTCTAAAAAATCCCCAAATTTTGGATTACCCAAGATCGAATCTCTGTCACCGACCATTAGACCGACTCAATTTTCTTATATGTGCTCTTCCATCACTGGTTATTGTCTAATCTTTGGCTCTTTGTGATTTTTTTTAGGCTTATTAATTGTTGTTTACTTGGATTCTTGATTGATTTGAACATGAGTTTATTTTGTGAGGGGATGATATTGTTGGGTTTGTCATGAATGAAGTCATGGTAGTGGTGAAGGTGTTAGTGGATGAAATGAAGATGGTGGGTGGTGGGGGGTATAATTAACAGATGGTATGAGTTTATGGGTTTTGATGGCTTTCGACTTCCTACTTCTTTCTTTATTGTCAATTCGACTTCCTGATATGTTAAAAGAAATGGAGAAGGTAGGAAAACAAATAAGCAGAAGAGAAATGGAAAAAAAAAAGGAAAGTTTAAAGATCATAAAAGAAAAAAAATTAAAGTGCTCAAAACGAAAAAAAATATGGGGACCAAGTGTATAATTTAATCTAAAATTTTTGTTTGAAATGATGATTTAACGTGCCACGTCAGCTTACCATTACACCGTTAACGACAGTTAACGGCTCAGTGACTAAAATGTTACAACGCGATAATATAAGTGACTAAAACGTAACATTTCGAACATAAGTGACTATAATGTAACCTAAGGTAAACAAAAATGACCATAGATATAGTTTACTCTAATATTTATTTTATATTTTTTTTACTAAACAAATCTAATTATAGTAATATCTTTGTCAAGTAAACCAAAATATCTTATCCAAACTTAAGCTATTCCAATTTAATTTCAACATTTTAACGTCCTATATTACCTAATTTCTTAACTTTTTATTAAAAGATAATATGTAAATGTTGAGGAATTTGAAATGTGTATTTTATAAAATTATTAAAAATAAATTGTTATGAGGAAATAAATTATATTAGGATCATACAAAAAGTATATTTTTAGGCACTAATAAAGTAGTATCACGTTATTAAATTTTAAAGATAACAAAATATTATTATACTAAAATAACTTACATTAGGATAATTCTAAAATTAAGGGTTTTAGGCACCAATAAAATTTCGTCACATCATCAAATTTTAGAGACATGAAATTATTATTATACACTCATCTATAGAGAAATTATTTTATGAACCCTTCCCACTACATTATTCGTGTTACATTAGGATAATTCTAAAATTAAGGGTTTTAGGCACCAATAAAATTTCGTCACATCATCAAATTTTAGAGACATGAAATTATTATTATACACTCATCTATAGAGAAATTATTTTATGAACCCTTCCCACTACATTATTCGTGATCCATTTTAATTATTTAATAACATTTTAACAAGGTCATTTGTACCTAATTTTAATTTTTCTTTTTACTCTTATTAACATGTGCATTGCGGTGATAAAAGAATATAGTATATATTATGGCAGGGTTTTGAGACAATTTAAGGAATTTCAATTTTGGATAAGTTCTTATTACGACTTTTGGCAATATATGATCTTGCCACGTATAAAGTTTGTTTTAAAGTACTACTGAAATAGTATTCCTTAAGGTATGACTTTAATTGCCTTGAAACAAATTTAGAAAAAGAAAGAAAATTTTATACATTACTCCCTTTAAGTTGATGCCAACTAATTTAAAAATCTTTTACTTTAAAGGCCACCTATAATGTTGCCTAAATATTTTCTGTAAATGCAGCTATCAATTTATATAAAAGTTTTGAATTCAAAATCCTAAATTTAAATTATTTATGGAATCAAATTAATTTCTTATCTTCTCATTGTAAAAGTGTCAACACAATTTAAATTTATAAGGAAAAAAAGCCATCAATATATGCAAAAGTTTTGAATTCAAAACCCTAAATCTAAATTATTTGAGAAATAAAATTATTTTCCGGTGTAGGAAAGAATTATTGATATAAAAATTTAGTACAATTACTATAGAAATTAGATTAAATGCTTATAATAAACATATATTGATTTTGAAATATGTTATGTATTTATGATCACTAATCTAAAAATCAGATAAAGTTCGGGTTACCTATTTGTTACCTGGATAGGGCCCACAAGATAGATGCATATAAGTCTTACAGTATGAAGCTTGCAAGGGGAACTTGCTAACTCATCTCACACACGTTAGAGGGTGTTCGCAAGGGAAGCTCACAGTCTCAACTTGCATATATGCCCAAGGAGTGTCCAGCAGGCAGCCCAAAACAATACAGTGTCCAACATGCATTAAAGCTGCTAAGAACGTCAATTCTATGAACAGTAATTATATATATAAGTATTCGATTATCCCCTTTAATAAGACACAATAGAAAATTACTCAACAAAACCTTTAAGCAAATAAATAATGAAGCCGCAAGTTTAACAAAAGCCACAAGTTTGCTACCGCCAACTCCTCCAAACAAAAACGGCCTATTGATCATTACCAAGATCTCAATCTCTATGATAATGTCAATTAAAGGAGGGCTTAGAGGTAATTTTTCTTTTCATTTCAGTTTATAATCCTATAATACTTTTACAAATCTACATAATTTTATTCTAGTATATATGATCTTACTGGATCCAATTTTAGTGTCTTATAACCATACGTCTAAGTTAGGCTAAGAGATTATTCAGTCCTTGTGTGAGGATGTTGAACATTACAAGAATTTATGTTACGAGAAGTCTATGGGATGAAATTGAGAATATGAAGAAAATCATTTATACATACATGGATGATTGTTGAAATATAAATACTACCCAATTGCAAGTTGAGGAGAAGATGATCTATGAGATATTACTAGTAATTAAGAATACACCATCCAATCATTATTAGTTTTCGGAAACTTACCTCAGGTTCATAACTGGCGAGCGGCCTACCAATTGGTCCTTATGGCTTCCACTGACAGAATGGTGGTATAATTCCACCTTTCATTCTGCCCTGCAGCCCACTTCCTATGAAGTCCACTATGGACAACCACCTCCCCACCATCTCCCTTATTTGGCTGGAGCCTCTCAAGTGGCCTGTGTTGACAGGAGCTTACAGCATCGAGAGGCAGCTCGAAAGCTCCTTCAATACCACCTCAAGCGTGCTCAGGACAGGGTGAAGCAAATGGCTGATAGACATCGCAGTGACCGTGAGTTCCAAGTGGGAGACTTGGTGTTTCTTAGGCTGCAACCCTACAGACATACCTCAGTTAGAAAGGTCCTCAATCAGAAGTTGGCTCCCCGATTTTTTAGGCCTTTCCCGGTGTTGGCCAAGGCTGGATCAGTGGCCTACAGACTTCAGTTACCACCAGGATCACGCATTCATTCAACTTTCCATGTGTCCCAATTGAAGAAACATATAGGCAATCACACTGTCCAGGCTACCTTACCCTTAATCAGTCCTGATGGAGCTTTGGCAAAAGATTCTGTCCGTAATAAGAATGTAAAGGGCTACGGTTATGAAAAGTTTTGAACTGTTTTCTCCTTCTCTGCAATTCTCTCGTGCTCTCCTCTCTGCTTCTTCTTTTTTTCTCTCTTCTCTCTCGTGCTTCGGTTATTTGGTCGGTAACATATTATTCTCTTACACTCACGTAATTTCAGAAACCATAAATACAATACTTACTGTACATATTTTATATTATTATTTATTGAAAAAAGATGTAGCTTTTAAGTTTTATTATTTTAACATTTCAATTTTCAAGTTTTATGACTTACTTTTCTAGATTTTGTGACCTCTTCACTTCATGGCTTCAGTCTTAGTTGTTCATCTTCTCTTGTTTCTTTTATCTCTTTTTGCTTTCAAATTTTCATAAGCTTTTCAGTTAACCTTTCATTTTCATATCCTTTTCATTTCCTTTTAACCTTTTTGTTTATAGTTCTACCTTTCAAACCATTTTCAAAAGTTCAAAATAAAGTAAACGAAACTTTGTCGGCGGTGGTGCAGCTTGAGATGGTGGCCGGCCAAAGCATAGAGATGAAGCAGATGGTGAAGGGACAAAGGCATTTTGCCTTTTTTTTATTCGCTTGGATCTGTTTTTTGGGCTAGAATAGTCATTGGACCGGTTCCAACTATTAAGATAAAATGGATTTTTTAAAGGTTTGAACCGGAATAATTTAAACCTAAACACAAAATCAGTTAAGTCGATTTCATCCGGTTTAAAAGGGTTATTCCCCGGTTGGCGGTTCAAATGGCTATCACTGAAGGCAGTTTAATTTACCAGGATAAATTGCTGACTCACAGTATTTTTAACCAAAATCTATACACTAGAACTAGAATTTGTATTCCCGTCCTGCCCGGCCCTTGATCAAATCCTTTTGAAAACAAATTCAATCAACCCCTTCAATTTTAATTACCTCCGCTCCGCCTTTCCCCATCCCAAAAGAAGGACAAAAAAAACACCCCTCAAATTTTGGTAGACCAATACCGCGTTGGATTAACGCTCAAAAAAGAAAAAGAAAAAAAGAAAAAAGAAACCAAAAAACAAAAATCCAGAAGGCGCCTTGTTCTTCTCCATATATTAAACACTTACACGAATCTGCTTTGCCATTGCCATTGCCTTTGTTGTTTTTTGTTGTTGTATTTGGACATTAATCAAATGAGGAAGGGCGGTAAGAGAAAATCCACCTCTCAGAAACAAGAGACCGAAGTAAAAGCTTCGTCTTCTTCGCAAGAGAATCAGAAGGAGAACCATAAACTTGCTTCCCAAGCTAAGCGTGCTAAGACCTCCAAGCCTCAACCCCAGCTTGAGTACTTTGAAGATAAGCGTAACTTGGTATAAAATTTTCTTTCATTTGAGTCCAGGTTTTGAATTTGTTTGTTTACGATTCTAATTTTTTCTAAATAGGATTGCCTTTAGGGTTGTTTCTTTTATGAGTTCACTGTTTTCGTTTATATAATATCTGAACAATTACTAGGTTAAGAGACTTAGGTTATCTGTTGACTTTTCAAATTTGAATTCTGAACTGTTAGTTTTGGATAACATCGAAGTTACAAATTTAAGTTGTGTTACGATTGCCTTCTTATGTGAAGATTAGAGCTGAAATGGATACAAATTTTTAGCTTAAATAATTATTTTTTGAGATGATTAGTGAGGAAAGTCGTGCTTTACCGTTGATGTTTTGGATCCATTTCGATGAAAATTGTCCATTTGCATTGTGTAGGAGGATTTATGGAAAGCTGCATTTCCTGTTGGAACAGAGGTTGGAATTTTGAGTTTGTCATGCTTGATTTTTTTGGTTTTGGTTAGTCTGATTTTGATGGATTCAAGTTCTGTTGCTTACATTTCGTTTTTCTTTTGTTGTGTGGCAGTGGGATCAATTGGACAGTGTTTACCAATTCAACTGGAACTTTTCAAATCTAGAAGTCAGTTGAAAAACTTCTTTCTTTTTTTCTCTCTGGTCTCATCTTTAGTTGCTAGCTTGCTGCTTTTGTTTTCCCCAAGTATCGTGCAAATTTGGTTCAGAGCTAACATGTTTTTACTGTTCTGTTTCTGGTCAGGAGGCATTTGAAGAGGGGGGGAGGCTATATGGGAAGAAAGTTTATCTCTTCGGTTGCACAGAGCGTAAGTAGTTCACTACTTTGGTCCTAGTATTTTGCACCTTTATATGGACAATTTTCATTTTCCCTAAGGGGAAATGGGTTTTTTATGCCATTGGTTGCATTATATTTTTCTGTTATTTACTTTTTATTGTCTTTGAAAAGAAAGAAAGAAAGCGTGTGTGTTGTTACCTGATTTATGCTAAGCTCCCGTTAAGTTCTATTTTTGGAAAAATGAAGTTTCAATTTCTTCTGACTTGGAATAATGAAGTTTCAATTCCTTCTAACTTGTCCTTGTTTCCCATCCATTACACTTCATTAATTTTAGTGTTTTTCTGTTTGTGTAGCTCAATTGGTTCCTTACAAGGGAGAAAACAAAGTCATTTGTATACCTGTGGTTGTGGCTGTAAGTTGTCTAACATGGTTGTGAAGGGCTTAATGTTTTTCATGTTAAGTTGCTTTCTTCTTTATCTTGGGATGAATGGATAAAGTGATTACAGGCATCTTTTATGCTTAAGGCTTACTCAGTAGTATCTATATGTAGCTTTGAAGTTATATATTCACTCTTCTCATTCCATTTTAACATTTTCCTTTGATGAATCTGCGCGGCTGTTCTTTTGAGGTGCACTTATCAAGCTTAGAACTCACAACTTCAGGCTTTTGCCTCTTGGATAAATGGTTTCTTCCCTTCACCTCTAAAGGTGTGGGCATGATGTTAGACATTTGGCTTTTGATGACCATCTCACGATACATGTTATGGAATGATATTGAACTGTTTCCCATAGATACTTTTCTCAATGCAAAGAGCCATTTCAATCTGTTATATTTTTCTTTTGATGGAAGGGTTAAATTGGATCATATTAGCAACAGTCTAGAATGTTGAGTTAAAATATTCCTTCAATTTAGTTTTCTTTTATAATCCATAAGCAAGAAGCTTTGTTGTCTTGGCAGTGGTTTGTTATTTTCTGTGTTTGCAATGCCATATTATTTATGGTTTATGAGATTAATTTATTTGAAACAGTTCTTTTCACTATGATCTAGTTGTATTTTCTTATTGATTAATCTTTGACCTTTGGTGGTCTTTTTCAGGTTGTCTCTCCTTTCCCACCTTCAGATAAGATCGGTATTAACTCTGTGCAGAGAGAAGCTGAAGAGATTGTTCCAATGAAACAAATGAAAATGGACTGGGTTCCATATATTCCACTTGAGAATAGGTACTCAGTATTTATCCATTTTTCCCTTTTTGATCAGATTTAAAGCTAATATTGAAAGGAATCATTTAATTTAATTCATCTATATAATTGCCCAAGTTGAAAAATGAAATATCATCTACTTTTTGTTTTATTACTTTTGGGATTGAATTGATCTAAAGCCAACGTTTGATGTGATTGTACATTTTGATTCCGCTACAGAGACAGCCAAGTTGATAGGCTGCAATCTCAAATGTTCATCTTAAGTTGCACTCAAAGAAGGTACAGTTGTGCAAACGGACACTGATAATCCTCATTAATGATTTTTTTCGCCTTATGCATGAGATGTCAACTAGAGCCAATTGATCACTGTGTCTTTATTTCAACTGATTTAGTTTCAGATTGTCAACTTGGGTCACATATGCTTCTCTTGGTTCTCTCTGGAAAAATTGCTATATTAAGTTTGACTTGTATATTGTATATTGTATACTACGTATCAGACCTACCAAAACTGCACCTCCTTCCCCCGGGCTAAGCATTGGAATAAGGTTCGCTTTTTCTGCGAATTGTCAATGATTTCTAATCAGCTTGTTGTTGTGGCATTGTGTACACAGTTCACCAAATGAAATGCTGATGCTTGTTGAAAATAACAATATAGAACTTGTGGTCATCCACTTAGGCTTTGGCTCTTTCTGATCAATATTTATTCCATGTTTTGGACCTTTCCGTGTTGTATGGGTTTTGATGTTATTTTGAGCAGCCGTATGGGGATTTTTTTTTGATTATATCATCTCTGCTTGAACGTGGAGTATATGTGTGTTTCAAATGCATGCATGTATTTCGGCTAACTTTCTGCATCTGAAGTTCCTTCTGCAGGGTTGCTTTAAAACAAATGAAAATAGACCGTCTCAAGAAATATGAGTATTGTCTGCCTTGTAAGTTCTCTAGATATCTCTGCATCTTATATTCTGTAAAATATGAAAAATATCAGTTTAGAAAAAGGTAAAGAAAACCCTTATCGCTGTATTGTTTGGTATGCCCTATTGACAGATTTTTATCAGCCTTTGAAGGAAGATGAGCTTGAACAAAGCACCGAGGTTCAAATAATTTTTCCAGCGGCACAAAAGCCAGTAAGGTTTCTTTATTTCTGAAAAGTTAATTTTGGCTGGTACTAGATTAATTTTGACTGGTACTAGACTTTCTGGATATTAATGGGTGGATGGAGTTGACTTTAGGGTTTGAGTTAGTCATGCTTTGATATATGAAATCTTACATTCAGTGTTGATGGAGTCTTTGTTTTAAGGTTCAAGGCACAAACAAAGGCAGTCTCATGAGTAAGAATATAATCACTAAAAGGATTAGTAACATGCACACGTTTGAATTTGTACTATGTATGTATCTTTGACACTCCAATGGTTAAAACTGGAAGGTCTGAAGTTCAAATCCTATAGAGGCTGAGGTCTCTATATGTACTAATTCGTTTTTTATACTTGTAATCTTAAGCATAGATGAACTAATAAATGTTTAAAAGTTGACTCTACACCTTTGCCTGATACAGAGATCAAGCATTGCTAAGCATCACTCTAGCGCTTAAGTTTCCTTCAGTTACAGGCATTATCTTTTTCTTATTAATTGCAAACTGTCCTGTTTTATCAAAATACAAAATTGAAAACAAAAAAGGTAGCCTATTCGAGCTGTGTGCTTGGCCCCTTAATAAAGTCCCTTAACTGTGAGGGGGTCTTAGATGCTTTTGCTAGATTGAGTTGTGCCTTAGTGTCTAGGTATTCCTTGACTACACTACTTGTGACCATTTTTTGATGGATAACTAAGGCTTATCCTGCAAAGTGTTATGAAAATTGATGCATCCTTTCTGGTCCTGCAGGTTTTTTGTGAATTTGATTGGGAGCTGGATGAACTTGATGTAAGGCACTCTTTCATTTTTATGTTACAGTCTAATCAGCATGATTTCTTTTGACGTTTGAAATATGTGAATTGGCAGCTTTATTTTTTTGTTTTTTAAAATTTTTCATTCCAGTTCCTTGTGCAGTAGAATTCAGTCAATCGGTTTAAGCTTTGGCTGTTATTTACTCCTGTTATAGAAATTTGGGACTAAACAATATCTACCAATTTTCAGGAGTTTACTGATCAACTGATTGAGGCAGACGAATTAGATAAAGATAAAAAAGATGCCTTTAAGGTGAAGTTCATTTAAAGATCCACAAATCAATTGTGGATTCATTTATTTATAACTAATTCAATCTGACATGTTATGGACTTTGTAGGAGTTTGTCAAAGAGAGAGTCAGAGAAGCAAAGAAAGCTAATCGGCAGGTATATTGTTGGCAACATTGCATCTTGACTTGCAAAAATATATTTGGTTAGGCTGATTAATTTGTGCCATCCATTGTTACAGGCAAGAGAAGCTCGCAAAAAGGCCCTTGAAGAAATGAGTGAGGAAACCAAAGCCGCATTTGAGAACATGAGATTTTACAAATTCTACCCTATTCCAACTCCAGATACTCCTGATGTATCAAATGTGAAGGTAAGGTTTTATGATTTACTCCTGATGTGATTATATATTTTGTTATGTTGTTTTGAGTACTAATTATTTCTCATATGGAGTTAATTGTATTCAATATGAGCATATTTCTTTAAGTCATGATGTTCTTAATTATAGCTTGTTACATAATACATTAAGTTCTTTGGATTTCTTGGATAATTTCATCATAAAATGTGATTACATGGTCTGCTTTAAAATCTGAATGAATACATTTACCTGGTAATGTTGGTTAAGTTATAACAGTATGATCGACAAATATTTGAAAATATTATTTTTGTTGCTCTATGATTCTACTTTTCAGGCTCCTTTCATAAACAGGTATTATGGGAAGGCTCATGAGGTTCTCTAACGGAGTTTCCATTTAGGATGTAATGTAAGTTGTTGAGAGATGTTCTAAAGCCCGTGCTGGCTTGCAAGAGTGTCATATCAGGCATGTATCTGTGACTCAGTATCTTTGGAAGCTTTCATCTGGTGTCCCATCAAAGTCAGGTATCTTAGGAGAAAGCTTTAAACCCCAAAGCTATTTAGATAATTTAATCAGATGATTGTCTCTTGACAATAGGAGGAATTTGTAGAATACTCTGATGAGGTTTTTCCGAAAAGTTTTGAATGACTTCTTATGGTCAGGAGCTAAAAGTTCTTCCCTTGAGTATGTCTTGGTTTTATCTACCTTATACGTCTTTTGTTCCGACTTAAATTGTACTATGAATAAATTCAATGAGAAAAAGACTAGCCAAATATAATTCTATTTCTGTTTTTAACTCCGTGAATCATATGGGAATCTCATGGTTTTTGAATGCCCTGTATTCTTACAAGGTAACTAGCTGGGGCTTTACATCCTTCTGATTCGAATAGAACAGTGATCTTCGGACCCCAAATGGAGAAGCAGCATGCTGTTCATCCTGTGTGATATGATATAACAGGTTCATGAAGTATGAATAACACAGGACATTACATTTGAGAGGAAATGCAACAAGGATAGAATCTCCGGTGGGGAAAAATCAATAGTATCATAACAGTGCGTATGAAAAGTGAGCAAATAAGCCACTGCAAGAATCATTGAGACACCAAACATCATTTGGCATTTCGACAGTGTGGGCCCTAAATTGAAAGATGGCACTGGCCACCGGCCATTGGATCCGCGGGGGTTCACTATATTGAAATCAAAAGGCAAAGCATCATTTAGTGTTTCTGAAACGTTTGAGGTTATCTTAGGGGAAATATCGCAAAGAAAAAAAAAAGCAATTTACTATGATGTATTTGAGTGTGTTTTGCGTTTAAAACTGTTGTTTTCATGTGTATTTGAGCGATTACCGAACACAAATTGAAATTAAAAATGCACCTAATCTAACGGTCAAACAAATCAAAATAGATCAGAACACTGAATTCTAAACCAAAAGCGATTTTTTGATGGCAAGTTTCGTTCGGTACTTGTTCTGATGAGGAATTAATCTTATTTTGGTTTCTTAGTGAGATACATTACCGTTGAAATGTCACAACATTTATGCTTGCTGAACTCGAGAAAAACGTTAGTAAGACTTTTAATAACTCCGCTGCCTTTCTAGTGGTCTGATTGAAAAAAAATTACAGACATTTTGTTATGGTTTTTTTAATTTAATTATTCTAATTAATATAATTTTTTAAATTGATATAATTTTTTTAATTTAATTATTCTAATTAATATAATTTTTTAAATTAATTATTGCAGTTAAAATTTTGTTAATTTACGAACGAGTTGTTAACATGACATATATACCAATTAGATAACGTCTCTTGAAAAACAGAGATAGCATGGGTGTAACTCAACCCTGGAGAAAAAACTGAACACTCGCGGGAACGTTCTCCTTTGGCAAGGTATATACCAATTACCCCAGCGCCGATATGAAATTAACTCTTGTACCAACATGATATTTGGTGACTCATGCTTCACAAACTCCAATAGTGCATATGTACATTCATGCTTACAGCGGCAACTTCAATTATATGCACGTATTCGAACTTCGCGGATTTCAATAATTGTCCAAATTATGCTTAGCCCATTTCAATAAGATATCTACCAATCTAATATATATAGTTAAGTTTTTAATCGAAAAAGGAAAAGTGACTTAGCTGTCATAGTTCATTGTTTGACGATTGTCTTTGTAATACAGTGATACGTATAAAATCATTATATATAAGGAAGCAAATACAATGACGCAATTTAATTTGAGCAAGTTAAGATGTTTCCAGTTACAACTAACTAGAGCTGGCCAAACAAGTTTGAACTTGAAAGTCTGTTCGTGTTGGTCCGAATCCGTAATGGTCTAAGTCCGATAAATTTTGAGTCGTAATAGATTCGAGTTCGAGAAAATTCAAACCCAAAAAAGCTCGAGCTCGAGAAAATCTAAGCCCGATAGAATTCGAGTTTGAGATCAATCTAGCCCAAGCCTGAGATAAATCTGACTCAAAGCTCGAAAAAGCATGACTTTATATCTGAACAGTCATAATAGACATTAATAATTAATAAAATTTTATGATATTACTTAAAATATAAATAAATGATAATTCGTTATTTTTTGAAATCTATGTATAAGCATTGCGTATTTATATTAAAGTTTTATTATGTAATGCCCCAAAATTTGAATGTCTAATCGTCGTGTTTTGTTGTAATTAAGTTTCTGTATCTGTTGTTAAGGGTTCTGCATATGTGTTTGAGGCCAGGGGTTCGAGTAGTGTTTTTAAGAAGTTTTGCTCCTTTATTTTAGGTTAACCTCTAATCTTGAGCCATTGACTTAAGTTTAATTCTGTGTGAATCTGTGTCAAGAATGAGCTTGCTGGATCAATGGTTAAACTTTTATATTTTCTCTGGCCTTGTGGTTGAGTCTCGGCATATGCGTTACAAATATTTTGCTAAATGTTAGAAGTCTGATTAGTGGTTAAAATAAAAGTTAACATATTCTTTTCCTTCTTCATTTCTCTTTTCTTTTTTTTTCTTTCCTGGTTCTCATTTCTTTTTATTTTTCTTTTTGATTGCGCTCGTGAAGTGGCTATCGGAACTAGTTGAGGTTTTAAGTTGTTTATTGTATCGTTGGAAGATCTCTGCGTAAGTTCTGTAGTAAATTCTTGTGTTTCCGCGAAGTTTATGTTGATTTTTCGTTTATGTGTAGAAATGGGGTTTCTAGGAATTTTCACTTGAATTCTGTGCTAAGTTGTTCGATGATCTCTTTTCTTTAGGCAAGAATACTAAGGGAAGTGATCCTCCTTGTGCTGCTTTGAGTTAGTTCCGTCGAGTTGTCGGTAAGTATTGGTTTTGTTGGAAGTTCGCGTCGAAGTTTTGACATAATTGGTTGAGTATTAGTTTGTGCGATTTTCATCGTTTTAGTTGTTTGATTGGTTATTGAATGTTCATTTTAGGTCTCAATAGTCCTCTACATTGATCCTACTTCAAAACTACTTCAGGTGCACATCGAAAATCTGACTTTCTGTGAATTTTGGATGCTGAAAAACATGGCTGTTGATGCCACACGACCGTGTGAACCACAAGGCCGTGTGGCAAACCGTGTAATCCACTGTTCATGAATTAGAAACATACGAGCTAGGGATACGTACGTGTGTCCAGACCATGTATGGGATTATTTAGTCTAGGGTTTACACGGGCCAGGGACATGAGTGTGTGTCCAGACCGTGTAACTCACTATTTACGTGTTAGGATCACATAAACCGTAAACACGGATGTGTGTCCGGTCATGTGAGACACACAGACAGGCACATGAGCGTGTGCCAAATCGTGTGAGGCCATACGAGACAGCTGTGTAGGCCGTGTGAAACCACACGGGTGTGTGGACCAAGAATTAGATTTTTCCCTTGAGCTACGTGCCTCGTTTGAAACAAATGTCAGTCTTCTGTGGGGTTTGTATGAACTGCATTGAATTGTGTAAATTGTTATCCTGTGATCCTAGATTGGGTACTGGATATCTGTATGCTTATTGCATGTGAAAATCGTTAGCGATGTTGATATACACATCCTGTACGAGCTTGATCTGTATCTGAATGGTTATATAAAATTCTGCATTAACTGTCACTTGAATTCGGTATTTGCATTGGGTTGGGAACTGTACGTGTCAGACCTGTTGCTTATCAACTAGAATTACCTCTGAAGCTGGGTCAAATTCATGATGTGTTCCACATCTTGATGTTGAGGCAATATCGGTCTGATCCGTCGCACATTGTCCCTATTGAAGAAATTGAAGTATGACCAGATCTGAGTTTTGAGGAAAAACCTATTCAGATATTGGATCGTGACGTTAAGGTATTGAGAAAGAAAACTGTTCCTCTTTTTAAGGTTCTGTGACGGAATCATGACACTGAGGAAGCCACTTGGGAACTCGAAGATTCGATCCATTAGTAATACCTGTATCTGTTCGAGTTAGGTAAATGTCGATGCCAAAATTTCTTTTATGGGGAGAGAGTTGTAATGCCCTAAAATTAGAGACACACCGGCTAGGGACTTAGGTGTGTGTCATACAGTGTGAACACCATGGCCGTGTGTTACGCTATGTGGCAAACTGTGTAATCTATTGTTCATGAATTAGAGACACACGGGCTAGGGACTCAGGTGTGTGTCCAGACTGTGTGTGGGATTATTTAGTCTAAGGTTCACATGGGCCAGAGACACGGGTGTGTATCCAGGTCGTGTGACTCACTGTTTGTGTGTTAGGATCACACGGGCGTGTGTTCAGCCATGTGAGACACACAGGCAGGCACATGAGCGTGTGCTAGACCGTGTGAGGCCATACGGGCCAGTTGTGCAGACCGTGTAAAACCACACAAACGTGTGGACCAAGAACTGGATATTTTCTTCGGGCTACGTGCATCATTTGAAACGAATGTCGATCCTTTGTGGGGTTCGTATGAATTGCATTGAATTGTGTAAGTTTCTATTCTGTGATCCTAGATCGGGTACTAGATATCTATATGCGTTGAAAATCGTTAGTGATGTTGATATATACATTCTGTATGAGCTTGATCTATATCTAAATGGTTATATAAACTTCTACATTAACCGTCACTTGAATTCAGTATTTGCATTGGGTTGGGAACTGTATATTGGAGGTAGTGATCTGCTATGAATCAGTGGTTAAGCCACGAAGATTGTAATTGTAACAACCCAATTTTTAGTGGTGTCGGAAATAGTGGTTTAAGACCACTAAATCTGACGAGTGAGTTCAAAAATTTTATTATTTAGTATTTATGAGTTAAATACGATTTTAGGAAGACTTTTGAATTAGTGATTTGTGTTTTAGAAGAATTTATTAGGTAAATTGGTTTTGAAAATGAGATATCGAGACCTCGATTTCATAAACCGAGCCGTAAATATTTTTATAAATATTTACGGAGTGTCATTAAGTTAGTATTAAAGTTCCGTTAGATAATTTTAACGTTTTGATAGTTAATTAAACAAAAATGACTAAATTGAAAAAGGTGCAAAATTTGCTAATTAAAGAAATAGTGATTAAATAGCCAAGTGATAAATAAAGGAGGACTTAAAGTGTAAATTGGCCTAATGATATGGCTGGGGCGGCATAAGTATGAAGGAAATGAGGAAACAATGTGAACTAAGGGTAAAATTGTAAATTTTATGAAATTAACTTAAATAAATTGAATTTTAAATAAATTGAATTCTAAAGATTTCTAGGCTATTCTTCTTCAATTTCTCAGCCAAAAACGCCATAGGAGAAGGTTTTAAGCTGGTTTTATTTATTTTTACTTCATGTAAGTCTAATTCTTGCTCTTTTCTTGAAATTTTTGTGTTTTTAAAACTTTTACAATTAGATCCAACTATTTGTGCCATTAGTTTTTGATTTTATGGGTAATTTGAAAGTTACCATTGATGAGTCCTGGATGTTTGTGATGGATTAACATGGATTTGGAGCTTTAATTTATTTATATGATAATTTTATCAAGTGATTGCAATAGAAAATTTATTTTAGGACCAAATTATGAAAAATGTTATATATTAGGTTTTGCTAATAAATTTTGTTTATCAAAGGCTGGATGGTAGCTTAAAATAATTAGATAAATTTTCAATTGAGAAAAATTAGTTCAATTGATAGAATAATTGGTGAAGGACTAAATTGCAAAAATATAAAAGTTGGGGTAATTGTGTAATTTAAAAAATTGAGGGGTATTAATTGTGAAGTGAACTGAAACTGAATTATATGCTAATGAATGAATAATTTTATATTTTAGATCAAGAGGCCGTAGGTAATCGTGAAAAAGAAAAATTAGCAGAATAGTCCCTGAACTACTACAAATTCCACAATTTAACCCAGGTAAGTTTGTATGGTTAAAGTTTAATAATTATATGGAAATTGATGAATTTTGTTAAATTTATTATGTATTTAATAAATTATTGGATAAAAAATGAAATATTGTTGTATTATGAATTGGAATGAACATCCGGCTAAAATGGAATGCAAGATTAAGTAAGATCGTTTTGTGGCAAAGGAAGAATTGACAGAAATTTACCCAAGCAAATTAAGGTTCAAAATTTGTTGTGAACTTTCGTGTTTACTTTCGTTTAGCTCTCATGAGCTTCAGTTAACTTATATGAGTTTCCATTTAACCCTAATGGGTTTCAGTTCAGCTATTTTGAGCTTCAATTTAACCCTTATGGGTTTCCGTTCAGCTCTTATGAGCTTTCGTTCAACCCTTATGAGTTTTTCTTTAGCACTTGTGTGCTTCTGTACAACCTTCGGGCTTTTGTATATGATGTACTCATACCCGTAAGTCGTTCTCAGATTCGGTAAGGTTGGTAAGTGACATATGAAATTAGTATATGAGGACTTAAAGTTATTGATGGTTTTGATGTGAATTAAGTGAATTCATAAATTGAAGTTGTGGTTGGCAGAAAATTCAATTTGAATGATTTATTTACTTGATTTGGTTATAGTATCTTCAATGTTTGGTAAGATTTATGTTTAAAACCAACAAACTTACTAAGCTTCATTAAGCTTACTTGTGTTTATTTAATGTCTTTGTAGATTAACGTGAGGTCGGGGAATCAGATCAACACATCGAGCCATACTATCTAACTTGTTCTGGTAGTTTTTGCAATGTATATTTTGGTTTATATGGCATGTATAGGGTGATAATGGTTTGTGTAAATATTAAGAGTTATATTTTGTTTACATTTCAACCCAACTTATATGAGTAAGGATAAATCAAGTATGAAGCATGTTTGAAATGTTTAGATGATGGACAATTAATAGGTTTATTGAGGCATGGTTGCATATACACCTAGGTATAAGTTGTTAATTTGGTAAGTTAAGATATTTTATTATATGTGATGATATGTTAGTTATAAGAACTTGGTATTGGCTTGAATTGAGGGTCTTGTATGATTTGTGAGTGTAAAATTTGTTGTGAATAGGTTGATACCAAGATTGGGTGAGAAAAGTGGCCTTAAAATGACCTATTTTCGTCCACACGGGCAGAGACACGGGCGTGTGTCGCAACCGTGTGTGACACACGGCTTGGCATGTGGGCATGTTGTCTGGCCGTATGTCCCCTGCACCTTGAAATTTCGAAACAGAATGGCCAGGTTTTTGCACATGACCTAGCACACGGGTGTGTGACTTGGCCGTGTGACCCTTGCATCTTACACACGACCTATCACACGGGCATGTGGTTGGCTGTGTGACCCAAGTTAGAGAGTTACACGGGTATGGACACGGGCTGGGACACGACCGTGTGCCTCACATTGAATGCCTACACGGCCGACCACACAGGTGTGTGTCCCCTATACCTAGGAAATTTTTGAAATTTTACGAAAAATTCTCTGAGTTTCCAATTTAGTCTCGATTTGTTTCTAACACATAAATTGGGCCTCGAGGGTCCATTTAAGGAACAATTTAATTGAGTATGTTTGGTTTAAGATATAAATAGTAAATGCCATAAATGAATTGCATTTGTTTCGTAAACTCTAGTAATGCTTCGTAACCCTGTTCCGGTGACGGATATGGGTTAGGGGGTGTTACAGTAATTGAATTCGACAATTAACGCAATTTGTACAACAACTAAGCTGTAAATATTCTGAAATGTGTCAAACTGACACTATGTGGTGTGCAGGGCTGGATGAGTATTAAATACCTATTGTGGTGTGTTGGGTTTGACGAAGACGGTGTGTAGCGGATGGGGGTAGGAAACTACATTTGATTTTGATCTGTTCCATATCTGTAATTGGTGACTCTAGTATGCATCTGTTTTATTAGTTGAACCATACATTATTTGTTTCTAATTATGTATATGGTTGAAAAGTTACTTTTGCAAACATAATTCTATTGATTGTATTTTGAATCCGTTTGATGAGTTAGCTACTCATTTTAACTATTGATTGTACTGTAGGTAACCCACAAGGTTGATCAGGTCGGCGAATCGGGAGCTCGATTGTTCTACTTATTATCTTTTACGTTATTGGTAGTTTTAATATGTCCTTTTTTTTCATAAATTTGATTTCCTAGGATGTTGAATTGTGGATTGAGCTTTATGTTTGTTAAGTTCTTTTGATTTTGAATGGTTTTTAAAAAAAAAAAGCTAAACTTTGAGAATTCTTGTTTTTGAGAAATCATCAATATAATTCTCCAGACTTGGCTTTGTCATCTAGGCCAGGTATGGGGCGTTACATATTAATAGAAAAAATAATTAATAATAATTGTTTATATTAAATGAGAATGTGAAAGAAAATTTTAAAATATTAATTTAATATAAAATATTTTAATACTATAATTATATATGTACAATAAATGTATTGAAATTAATAATTATTAAAATATATAAAACTAAACTTTAATGATAATATAATAATATATTATATAACTATTACCAAAACTGATTACCTAACTTAGCCTTGAACTAATATACTAAGTTAGTATATTAATAATACATAAAATAAAAATATAATATATACTATTAATAATATAATATAATATAATATAATATAATATAATATAATATAATATAATATAATATAATATAATATATAACTATTACTAAAAATATTAATACATATATAACTATTATTATAATATAGATAATAATAAAAGATATAGTATTACATGGCATTATAATGTTTTGTCATCGATGCATATATATAAACTATTAATATATTATATAATACGATAGTATTATATAATATAGTAGGAGAGCTAACTTTTAAATGTATGAAAAGTAAAAAGACTTTGAGCATATTTCAACTAGTATAATAATAAATAATAATATATAACAATAAGCAATATATAGTGTACTACAATTATATATAACTATTATTATAATATAGATTATAATAAAAGATATAGTATTACATGATATTATAATGTTTAATTATTTATGCATATATAAACTATTAATATATGATATGATATAGCAAGAAAGCTAATTTTCAAATGTACGAAAAGTATAGGGACTTAGAGCATATTTCAACTAGTATACTAATAAACAATTATATATAATAATATGTAATATATATTGTACTACTATTATATATAACTATTATTATATTATCAATTATAATAAAATATATAATATTACATAATATTATAATGTTTAATCATTGATGCATAAATATAAGCTATTAATATATTATATATATGATATGACATGATATAACGTTATATAATATAGTAGGATGACTAACTTTCAAATGTACGAAAAGTATAGGACTTAGAGCATATTTCAACTAGTATAATAACAAACAATAATATATAGTAAATATATTGTAACATCCCGAAATAGGGCCTAAATGAAACAGTGGTTGCGAAACCACAAATTCAAAATAGAAAAGTTTATTACGATGAATTATCATGATTTACCGATTGATTGGATATATGTGTTAGACTAACGATAAGAATTTTATAGATTGCATGTTTAATTTGTCTATTAGGGCTTATTTGCAAAAGTTGCAAAATATGTGTTCTACTTCATAAAGTACTTAACTGAAATGGGGGTTTAAAGTAGAGGTCCTTAAATAGAAATTAGATCATTAAATTTTGATGGACAAAAATAGACATGGTTAGTAAGTAAGGTATTTAAGGGCATTTTGGTAAAATGCATTAATTAATGAATAAAGACAAAATAACATGAAATAAGCTATCATTTTCTTCATTTCTTTTCTCCATGGCCAAATGTATCAAGGGAACATCATGGCTAGGGTTTGTTCATCTTCCAAGCTTCATAGTAAGTCCGTTCTAGCCCCGTTTTTCATGTTCTTAATTTACATTTTTAGAATCCCGGTAACTTGCTTAAGCTAATTTTACCATTAATTCGAGCTAGGATTTATATTGAAAAATTACCCATAGATGAAAAGTGTGTATTTTGATGTTTCATGATAGAATATGAAGCTTAGAATTATGTTAAACGATTTTTGCTAAGCAATTTTCAGTGAAAACGAGTGAAACGGCATAATCAGTAAAAATTATTATTGTTCATAAGTGCATGTTAGAGCAAGAATTTGATGTTGCCATAGAAGGGAAAAATTTTCATAATGTCATAAAACATAAGAAAAAGGAATAAAGTTTAATTTCCGAGCCCAGGGGAAAAATCGTAATTATGCAAAAGTTTAGGGGTAAAAATGTAAAATTTGTTAAAATATGTTTTAGGTCCGAAATGATTAGTAAATTGATTAAATATGTGAAATATGATGTTTTAGATCCCAGAAAATGAGATTTGGACCTAGAACGGGAGAAAAATCAAAAATCGGGAAAGTTGATCAAATGACCGTTTCGGTATCGAGGTAAGTTCATGTGTTTAATATGCATTTAATTAAGCATGTTGGAATGCTAAATTGATATATTAGTTATAAATGCTTTAGTATTGATTTTTGAATATAATGATAATAGTTGAGAAATGTTCGATAGTGATTCGACATTAAAAATGAGAATTTGAATAAGTTTACATATAAGACCATAGTTGTAATGTGGCTTTGTATAAGATCAAGAAAGTATTGAATAGCATAATTTGAGGAGAGTAAGATAAATTGAGGATATGATGAGATTGAGAATGTAAGTATGTAATTTGAGTAGCATTTTATTATTACGCAATTGTTGCTTTTATTATTATTGAGTTATGTGACTGACCTTGAGAATTTGAGCAAGTATGTTTCAGCTATGATTTGTCAAAGTATTGATATCTCAAGGTCCATGTTTATAACATGGCAATTAAGGAAGAATTGACGGAAAAGTCCATGTTTATAACATGGCAATTAAGAAAGAATTGACGGAAAAGACCATGGTTGGACCATGGTAGTAAGTGTGCCAGTGTAAGAGCATGTCTGGGACATGGCATCGGTGAGTGCCAGTGTAAGAGCATGTCTGGGACATGGCATCGGCACAGACCGAGGAGTGCTAGTGTAAGACCATGTCTGGGACATGGCATCAACACGGACAGAGAAGAGTCAGTGTAAGACGATGTCTGGGACATGGCATTGACTCTAGATGTGATCCCATGTAAGACCATATCTAGGATATGACATTGGCATCCTACCAGGTGTACGAAATATCTCAAACATCCCTAATATTACAAGTAGTTCAACGGGAAATTCAAGGAGTATGCTCAAGATAAGTAAGAGTAGGATATGTGAGTATTATGACTAGGCACAGGTATGTACATAAGGCTTAATAATATTGAGGTTATAAGTTGATGATATTAAAAGTATTTTAATGAGTATATTCAAGTATTAAGTAAGTGATAAGTGTTCAGTTATACTTATGACTCTTTGTGACATGATTGGCAATATGCCTATATTATGAAAGAGTATTAATGTGTTAAATGAGATGTTGCAGGTACGTAAGCAAGCTATTAAGTAAGGTGCTTTATTTTTTTTATTCTGAGCTTTTGGTAAGGTTACCGATGAGTAAGATGGGAAAGTATGAACTTAGAATTATTTATGCAAATTATGAAAGCTTAGTAATAAGCTAAATTCATTACTAATGATTGTTATTTTACACGTGAACTTACTAAGCTTTATAAGCTTACCTCTTTCCTTTCATTTGTTCCAGAGTCTTATCAAACAAGCTCGGGTTGGAGGTCGTGGAAGATCGCTTCACACTATCAACTATCAAGTTACTAATTGGGTATTTTCATTGACAAACGTTTTAAGTTATGGCATGTATAGGGACTTATAGGGACTTAGTCATTTTGTGTGTATGTCTTTATGAAATGGCTAATTAGGAGTATGTTTGATGTTATGTATGCCTAAATGATAGTTAATACAAAGAAATAATAAAAGAGTAAAAATTTGCAATGGTACAGTTTTTGGACAGCAACAATGACGTGATTTTGAAAAATCACCAAAATTAGTAGAAATGGAATTAGAGAGTGAATGAGATATAGAATTAAATCTTATTGAGTCTAATTTAATATGAAAGAAATAGTGCAGGCGAAGAAGTTTTACGTTATGAGATATTTGAATTTTAGTGTGACAGGGCCAGAATGGTTTCTGAAGTTCCCTGTTTTGAATTTTAGTGATGAGTCTATTTTCAAAGGAAACAAACGGAAATATCATCCGAATTCTGTACAATGAGATAATTCATTTTTAGTGAAGAGTGGTCAGAATTGTCAAGCAACGAAATAGGGGAGACTTTAACTAATAAACTGTACTAATTGACCAACCCAAAAATTCTAAAAATTTTATGATAATAAGATATATGAGTCTAGTTTTAGGGAAAATTTACAGATTTAAATTTTTAGTTTTGTAACTCGAGTTATAATTAATTTAGCAACTGCTGCGCAGTTAGACAATTTTATTGTGAACAGTGAAATAAATTATTTTAATTTGTTTAAGTATTTGGAAAATTTTTAATGTTCCCGGTTTGGACCCGAACCGTTTTCATTGCATGTTTTAGGGTCTCAAAGATCCTTTTTAGGGACATATTGATTGAACGCGAGCGAATTAATTTTAAAAGCAAATTTTTATGCTTCGAATTAGTAAGTTAAGTTAGATAACGCTTCGTGATCGATTCCGGCAATAGTCTTGGGTAAGGGGTGTTACATATATAATGTTGTAACATTCGCATTATGCCTCGGAGTTGGGTACAGTGCTATGCTGGGTTAGGAATATTAGAAAATTTTTAGAAACGAATAATATAGGAATTTTTAGTGTTAATTTAGAAAGTGGTTAGAGTTGATAAGGAATTAGGAAATTTTCTATAGATGAAAGAACTTAGTTTAGGACATTAACTTAATTGTAGAAGAATGAAAGTGTCGGGGCAAGGTAGGAAAATTGAAAGTTAAAAAATAATTCATGGAATTAGTGGAAAAGGAGGAAGGATTATAGATGAAATTTTACCAAAATAAAATTATGATTCATACATGGTATTATAGAATAGATGAAGGATAGGATAGTAATTATTTGAATAAGATAATTATGGAAATGTAAGGATTAAAGGATGAAACTGTGTCAAATTACAATTGGTGGACTAAATTAAAAATATTTATTTTTAATTGTTAAATTAGAAGATATTTTGATAGAATTATCTAGAAATATGAAGAAAAGATGAAAACCATCATCCTTCTCCAAGAAGCCAAAACGTTACTCTCCACAAAAGTCACTATCCAACTTTCATTTTTTTCCAAACAAGTCCTACCACCATTTCTAAGCCATTTCAAGCTTAAATATTCCAATTTATTTGAAGTTTTCTTAGTAAATTCAATAGAGAAGACTAATAGACACCTTAGTTTCATGAGAGGAAGCATCACTAGTGGTCTTTGAAAAAAAAGAAAGAATAAGAATAGATTTTGAGAACAAGGTAAGAAATGATGAAAATTTCATGAAATTTATATGTATGTTATAAGAATTGAATAGAAGTATTATTATTTGATTGTAGTTTTAACATATAGATGTATGCTTTTGACATGGAAATTGTATACAAAGGAAAGAAAAGGAGGACCAGATTGAAGATAAAGGAAAAAGGTGATCAAGGAGTAAGAAGGAAGGAAAAATATCAACTCAAGCTTTTGTTGTAAGTACTACAAGGAATTTATCTTATTTTCCTAGATATTAATTATATAGCATTTTAATTAGTTAGAATAATTATGGATATGTTGTGTTAATATAAAAAGGATTAATTGTAAAGATAATGAAATATGTTATGAAAATATGAATAATAATCAAAAGATGGTATACAAAGGTTTGTGTTAAGATAGTTATGTTGTGAATGAGAAAAGTTTGAAGAAGCTACATATTATATGTAAGTTGAGACTTAAGGACTAAATTTTAGAAAAGTGAATATATTTTTAGAATGATTAAATATTTTGAATTAATTAAGTTATAATGCCCAAGTAGACAAAGTTAGAACTATTGGGATATTAATCACATGCCATTAAGGAACCTTAACATGCTCTCTGATTTGTTAGCACATTAGTGCTCTCTAATCAGCACATCAATGCTCTCAGTTTAGCACCTCAGTGCTCCCTGTTCTGTTAGTAGACATCAATGCACCTCTGAATCTATTCCGTATATCCTGAGAGTTCTACATGGTCTATTATGGGCTGTGATATGAAATATGAATATAAAGTATAATAAGAGTATTATGGTAAGTGACAACAAACCTTCTGAAGTATATTTTGATTTTGTGAAGATAATGCATAAATGTGGAATTATTTATATATTTAATTATGTTTTGGATAAATGAGTTTAATTGTTATTTTAAGATTTAAATTTCTTGTAGTGCTTACTAAGCCTTCACATACTTAATGCATTTGTCTTAACACATAGGTAAAAGCTAGGTTCGATAAGCTAGAACTGAGGTCGTAAGCGATTCATGTCATCACATCGTCAAGTTGAAGAAAAGTATGTTGCTAAATTTTGGTATAATTTGGCATGTGCATATGTAATGTGGCATAAGATGTAGGTTTGTAGTATTAAAATGAAAATTTTGTAAACCTTATCTAATTTTGAGAATTTACTTAAAACCTTGAAATGATAGAATAAATATGACTTAATGTTCTAATGTATGATTTATATGCTTGGGATGGTGCATTGGTTGGGTGTATTGAATGATTTGAGATGTAGGGACCTAATTTTAAAAAATTTGGGAAATTGGCAAGTTTTCCTGCATTTCAACCAACAAAAGCCCATCTTGGTATTGATACCATAGTCAGGGTACCGATACTTAGTGGCAAGTATCAATGCTTCAACCTTAGTATCAATACTAATGAATTTAATCTGATTTTTTTGAAACTTCAAAACTCATTTTGGTATTGATACCTTACTAGAGTATCGATACTCTAGTGAAAGGTATCGGTACTTTGTTAGTGGTATCGTTACTACTGAATTTGTTGAATAATTTTCAAAGCATTGAAGCTAAAAATAGTATCGATACTTGACAGGGCTATCGATGCCTACAACGATGGTACCGATACATGCCCAATATCGATAATTTGCCCCTGTTTTTCATGAGTAAGTTATTTTAATTGTATAAATACTCGAAAGATTCATCCAAGTTTGTCTCATACTGTAATATCGATACAATCATTATAGTTAAATCAAAATATTCAGCAGATAGTATTTTGTCTAATGTTAGAACATAATAGTCTTTTACACTGACAATTAATGTGACATTCTTATACTTAATTCGATAGTTGAGTCAAGTATAGGGTGTTACAAATGTACTACTATTATATATAACTATATTATATTATAGATTATAATAAAATATATAGTATTACATGGTATTATAATGTTTAATTATTGATGCAAATATAAACTATTGATATATTACATATTACATGATATGATATAGCATTATATAATATAGGAAGATGATTAACTTTAAAATGTATAAAAAGTATAGAGACTTAAAACATATTTCAACTAGTATAATAATAAACAATAATATATAGTAAATAATATATACTATACTACTATTATATATAACTATTATTATATTATAGACTATAATAAAAGATATAGTATTAGATGATATTATAATGTTTGATCATTGATGCATATATATAAGCTATTAATATATTATATACTAATGATATGATCTAACATTATAATACGAAGGCTAACTTTCAAATGTACGAAAATTATAGGGACTTAGAGCATATTTCAATCAAGATAAAAAAAATATGATAATAATTAATATATAATGCACTACTATTATATTATAGAATATAATAAAAGATATAGTATTACATGATATTATAATGTTTAATCATTGATGCATACATATAAATATTAATATATTATACAACGTATGATATGATATAACATTATATATTATAGTAGGAGGTTAACTTTCACATGTAGGAAAAGTATAAGGACTCGAGCATATTTCAACTAGAATAATAAACGATAATATATGATAATGATTAATATATTACGTGTTACTTTACTATTATAGTATGTGATATAATATTATATAATGAAATATATATTTTATAAATATTAATATAATAACTATTCTTATATTATAAATTATAATAAAACATAGGGTAAATTACACCAACAGTCACTCAATTTTGATGCAACTGACAAAGCAGTCACTCTGGTTTCAATTCAGTCACTCAACTTTTGAAAAACAACAAAATAGTTACTAACATTATCAAAAAGTGAAAAATCAGTCACCCATTAACATTTTCCGTCACAGGCTTAACGGGACAACTAACGTGGCCAGTTAACTAGCTGATATGATCAGTTAACTTGCCACGTTGAAAACCTAATTAGCTGACGTGGGAAATTGATGTGGAGCTTACCCAAAATTTACCCAAAATCAGGGCCTAGAATTGGAAAAAAATTTGGGAAAAAATTTTGGCAGTGACAAAGTAAGCAAAACACAATCCTTAACAGAACCTGAAATTTTTTTTTTCTTTGGTAGTGAAAATTGAAAATCGATGGAGAAAACATTGAGGCTGGCATCAAAATAGTTGCTTGGGATAATGTCAAGAGAGATCCCATCACAGCCCGTTCATCGGCATCGGTTTGGTCGAAGCTCCTACTTGTGGCAATGTTATGAAGCTTGAAATCAAAATCGACGACAAAATGGCAAAAACTAGCAAACACAAAATACCAAATAACAAGTATCCAAAATCAAACCAACAAAAAAAGAACAAGAATCTCAAATTGGCATGCATCAAAAGAGAGAAGTAAAACAAAAACTAAAAAAGAAGAGAATCAAAAGAGAAGAAACCCACACCCATTTTGGGTTTTATGGGTTGGAGAACTCGAGCCACTAGTTTGATGATCTGACTAGTCAAGAGTCATTGTTGGTTGAAGAAAAGTTATGGCTGGAATATGGTAGTGATTCGAGGATGGATGGCGGAGATCTGTTGAAGCCTTGTTCAAAGCTTTGATGTTTTAATCTTGGGATTTTGAAGGCCTATTGGGAAATCTGAAGTGAGATTTGAGAAGTGGCAAAGATGAGCCATTTGGTGATGATGGTTGCCAGAGAAGGCCATGAACGACGACGACTAGAGTTAAGAAAAATAAAAGAAAAAGAGAGGAGAAGAAGAAAAGGGAAAAAAAAAGACAGAGATTCAACGGATAGCAACAGGCTGAGTGGTGGCTCCATTGTGGAGGAACAAAACGGTCGTAGCTAAGATATGTTCATTTCTTTTCTTTTTCTCCTCCTACTCCTCTTCTTCTTCTTCTTCTTTCTCTTATTCTTTTCTATTGCCCAACTAGGATTATGGGGCTGTTTAAATGACAACTAACCCTCCGTTAAATGCCATGTCACTTTTTCGTTGCATACGTTACGGAAAATGGTTAAAAGGACTGTTTTGTTATTTTTTTGAAAGTTAAGTGATTGAATTGAAACCATAGTGACTGTTTTGTCAACTGCATCAAAGTTGAGTGACTGTTGGTGTAAAATGTACGTATTAATTATTTCCACTACAAACTTTACAAATACTTCACAATATAGTTGACACAAAACATATTGTGTACTAAACATTTGATTTAAAAATAATTTAAAAAGATTGTAAGAAAAAACTTATTGCATGGTCCCTTGGTACAAAGATTATTGTTTTTAAACCTGTATTATAAGTTTTGGCTCATAAACCTTAATCCTTACTTGAAACTTATAATTAAAAACAAATATATAAATATGAAAACAAATTCCTTAAACAATAACTTAATATCCCCATTGCTCAAATGACATCAACATTTTTATGAGTGCAGAGAAAGATATGAATTTGCGCAAGCTTATCATTCTATTTAGGAATTGGGAAGGAGTTATGGGTAGTTCTAGACATTGTATAAAAAAATTGGATTGCACAATTTTATAATTTATATATTAAAATTAATATTACTTAAATTTTAAATAAATATTAAAATTAAAACATAATTTTTTTAAAAAAAACTTTCACGCTTTGCATCGACTCCTTGCTTAAAATGTTGTTTATATAAAATATTTTAAATTAAAAATCTATATAAACAACATTTTAAATGAAGAGTCGATGCAAAGTGAAAGCTTATTTTTTAAAAAAATTTGAATTGCACAATTTTATAATTAATATATTAAAATTAATATTCCTTAAATTTTTAAGTAAATATTAAAATTAAAACATAACAATTTTTTTAAAAAGAGGCTTTCACGCTGCATCAAACTCCTCGCTATAAAAATATTTTAAATTAAAGATTAAGCATTATAAAATTGTTTTATTAAATTAATTATTTTATAATTCATTTAAATAAAATAAAAAATAGATTTTAAAAATTTTAAAACGTATTTTTATTTAAAACTTCATTAATAAAATAAAAATTTAATATATTTTAAGTAATAGACATAACCAACCCATGCATCGCAGGAGATAAAAAAACTAGTTCTATGCATACATATACAACAACTAAAAATATATAAAATCTTCGCCTCCAAATTTTTTCAGAAAAAAATTATAATTTTTATACGACCGTTGTAGGCACTTTCTTCAAAGAAGCATCTCCACCGAGCGATGTGTCTCCATCATAGGTACTGTTCATCTACCATCATGGCTAAATACCTTGTGATGACAAGAAACCTATCATCCTTCACTAGCTCACCCTATAACATTGCATAACTGTCCTACAAGGCCATCCACCAATAGGGCGCTCCCACGTGGCACCTTAGCCCCCCATTTATATAAACAAACCAGGGAGACAATTGACTCACACACACACACACACACACACACACTCTCTCTCTCTCTCTCTCTCTCTCTCTCTCTCTCTCTTTCTCCTCTTAAGGCTCTCTGCCCATCTTTCCCTCTTATTGATAACTTGTATCAATAATTGGTATAGTGAGCATGGACCAACCATGGCTTATCATATTAGGGTTGAGCAAAGAAACTGAAAAAAAAATTCAGATCGATACAATTAGTTTGGTTGGGTTTGGGTTTTGTATTGTTAGGTACGGTTTCGGGATGTTATCACCCAAACAACACAATTTAGTTCGACTTCAATTTTTCCACATGGAATCTGTTTTATTAGTATCAAACCAAATGAAAAAAAATCTATGTTTAAAGGAATAGTTTTAATAGAATAATTAATTGATCATACAAAAAGATAAAGTTATGGAAATATTTCATAAATAAAGTTATAAAAGTTTAGTTTTAGTAAGTGGATCATTTTTAAATATAATAATTATAAATATAAGCATAATTCTAATTTTATAAAAATAGTTTATTAAATTTTATAATACAAGAAACAAAATTTCACAATTATATATATTTGATAGTTATGAATTTAATCGATTAAATGTCATTGTGACCACTCGTTATAACTAATTAAAAGAAATGATATAGAAAAACATTAGGCATACAAATGATTTATGTACTAGCTTTCACATTAACAACTTTGAATGATATATCAACTTAAAAGCTTAACTTAAAATGGTTTTTAAATGGTCTTATTAATGATTATGGTATTATTTTAATTATTTAATTTACTTTATAAATGTATAAATGAATCTAAAGTATGTAATATGACTGTTGTTAAAAAATTAAGAATCACAATATTAGATTTTTTTGGGTCCCAAAACAAGATGATCTAAGTTTTTTACAAATCCCAAATTTGGTAAAAACCACCGAATTGAACCACAATTATTGGTTTTAAATATTTTGATTTTTATTTAACACGGTTTCGATTTCAAAAGTTAAAAATCGAATGGAGTGGTTTGGTTCAAAATTTGTCCAAAAATTAAACCAAATTGAACCGAATGCACCCCTATATCAAACGACTAGCATCCTCAACAACATTGAAGAAAGACATCAGGATTTGAAATAACCACAACAAAGCACCACTCAGAACCAAAAGCAAAATGCCACTAGAAAACCTCAATAGTTCCCCCTAATATCCCTCATGATCCTCAAAACTCTCAGGACCCTTAGTACCCATATTATGGAATATACTCCCAATAATACTAATATCCCATTGGTATTACAACAAGTATCATTAGGTAAACACTAATGTCCGACGTGATTAGGCTTCCTAGAATCCTTATTCAGGTTCCAAGCAGTTTATTGAAATGAAATAGAAGATGAAGGCTTTGGAAGAATTGCTATCTACACAATATAGGTTGTACTAGGAACATTGGGAGCACATGTAACATTGCACACCTGACCCGGTCATCGGATCTGAGTGTAAGATGTCACAATACGTTGTTGGAGCAACTCAACAATGTTCATCAATAATTAATTCAAGAAAGGTAGTTTTAAATTTTTTTAAATTTTAGAAAACAATTTAAAAACATTTATAGATCTTTAAAGTTGATTTAAAACACTTTAGGTTTGGTTTCTAGGTGGTCGAAGGTGTTTAGGATCAAGTATGAGGCCCTAAGGTAAAAACAAGTCAAAATAAGGGAGGGGCCCTTTCCTACCACACTTGTAGTGGTAGATGTCTAGACTTCTACCAATAGTAGTGTTGGAAAATAAAATCCAATTTGAAAATAGTTTTCTTGTACAACGGAAAATAAAAATTTTGAAAATCAATCCGGTTTGTGATATTTATAGCAATAAATCCTAAACAAAAATCGTACCTATTTTTTTAGGATAGATGTATCCTTTTCATTCCTGAATTTCAACCAAAGGATCTTCTTTGCTATACTTGTACCACAAATTGCTTCGAGTGTGGGATCGATTAAATCAAATCAAACACAGAAACTAGAAATAATTTTCTTTTCTTTTGGAGGTGAAAATGAATTTTTTCTTCTCAAATAGAAACCGACATAATTGTTATTCCCCAAAAAATATATTTAATAGTTGAGAATAATTTTCTCTACTTTTTGGCAGAGTAACAATATCTTAAAGGTGCGTAAATAGCCCTACCAGTGCCATCTATTTATAGGGAGAGAAGGTAAAACCCTTGTTGAATCAGAGAAGTTTATTTCAAATAGAAAATAACTTCCTACTTAGAGTAGGATTAGGGTGGGCGACACACCCTAGTATTCCTACTAGGGTTGCCGCCCCTTCATATTCCATAAGGGAATTCTAGGCCTTTCTCACATCGGGTCCATTACGAGTACTACCACACCCCAAAATTGACAAATCCATGAGAAAGACGAGTAGATATGAAGGTAATTTGTTTTGGTGCACTATAGTAGCATAGTCTGCCACTTTTTAAAATTTTGACAAGTTAATTTTTGGCGCATAATGTATTTGCCTGCGTAGAATATGAGGTTTTCATCTTGGGATGTTTCTTAGAAAAAAAAAGAGTATGCCCATGAGAGTGTGTGCCTATGAAGGGATACGCCTCAGAGTTTTGTATACTGAGAACCTATCAAGTGTATAAGGAAACTATAGAAAACTTAATTATTTTTAAGAGCATACCTTATGAGAGTTACCGCCAAAGGTATGGTACACTGGTTTGCTCGAATGCTGTACAAAATGGGTTCTGTAACGTGATTGGTTGGGACTTAACTGAATGGATTAACTGGTCAAATAACATCTGCATCAGATTCTCTTTTATATTTCATTGGTCTTTTTAGGGCATTTAAAGGACAATTTATGTGTACAATCGACACTTTTCAAGATCCATTAAGAGGAACTGAGTATATATATGTGGTAAGAAAGGAACATTCAGATGGTTTTCTTCATTTTGTTCTGCATTCAGGTTCTTAAAACCAAATATTCTCTCATTCTTCGTTAAGTTGGAAGCTAAGTTTTCTGGTGTAATCAGTGGATGTTTCAACCTTTTGGTAAGTCCAATAACCTTACATGTTATGATTTCAAAAGAGTAAGGATGTGAAAGACATGATTATCGTAGGGAATGAATACGAGGCTCTGCATGAGGATTGTATGTAATGAATATATTTGTAAACTATCGTAAATAGGGTTTTAATGGTAATCCCATGTTCTTTTAAGTAGTTATTGCTGTTGGTTTTGGAAGGACGACTGGGTTAGGAACTTTGAGCTACAGTAAAAGTGAGTTTCTGGTGAATCTTTAACCTGACTCATAGATGTTAAATTTACAATGGTTATTCATATGTTGGTATCTTCTTGGAAAATTGATAAATGCATGTGTGAGTTTCAGTATCTAAGTTCTGCAAGTTTACAAATGAGGTACATGAGTTGTTGCATGAATAAGATGACGCGTGGTATGTACGCCTGTGAAATTAGGTATGAAAGAGTATGAATTTGTCCAGAATCTGTGAATGAACCGAGGTAAGTCTGTTCGATGTAAATGAGTAAAACAACCATTTGTGATGCCTCAGGTAAGGCAGGTATATTGCTAACCGGTTTGGCAGATAGCGACATGTAGATCTGTGTAAGACTATGAGGTAGAGACCTATGGCATTATATGATAATGGAAATACTAAAGGTGATGCCTCTGGTAAGACGTAAACCAGACTGACAGATCACGACATGGAAATATGTATAAGACCATGTGAGAGAAACCCCATGGCACCCTCTAAGATAGTCTATTGGGACAGTAAACACGTAACTCTCTGTGTAATGGTCGAAATTCAAGGTTATTGGAATAGTGGTTTCGTAGCCACAAATCCGATTTAAAAATAAATTTATTTTAATATTTTTTCATGAATATTGATATGATAGGAAAATCGTATGAAAATATGGATAGAAAAATTCTACTGATTTAGTGGTTAGTTAGAAAAAGAAATTATTGAAGAAATTGGGTAAAAACAAGGTATCAAGACCTCGATCTCGTAAAATCGAGTCGAAAATATTTTTATAAATATTTATGAAGTGTTAGTAATATGGTATTAAAATTTCATTAGAAAATTTTAATGTTTGGGTAGTCAATTAAGTGAAAAGGACTAAATTGAAAAAGGTGTAAAAGTTACTAAAAGGATTAAATAGCTCAATTGTTAAATGAGGAGGGACATAAATTGTAAATAAGCGCAAAAAGAGATGTTTTAGGCGGCATAAGCTGAGAAAAATCAGGAGAATAGGTGAAATAATGATAAAATGGGAAAATAACAAATTTTACTAACATAAAAGTGGGACCAAATTGGAATATCTAGAATTCTATTTATTTTTCTGCATTCTCATCAGCCAAAAACGTCCTAAGGGTTTATTCAAGCTGGTTTTTCATAATTTTTGCACCAAATCCAGAAAATTCAAATACGAAGCTAGATCGAGGAAAAGAAAAAGTTTAGAATTAGTAGATTTTTGTTTACGAACAAGTATCGAGGTAAGTTCGTGTAACTTGAATTATATTCTTAAATGCTTGACATGTTTGTTATTGATGTGAATATGATTTGAAAGTTAATTTTATGAAAATTGATGAAACATTGATATATCTGATAAAAAGGGGAGAAATCCCGGTTGAATGGAAGAAAAATTCGATGGATCTCTAAAAAGGAATTGACGGTAAAAAGGATCTAGCCCGGGCGGGTGATCCTATCCTGATATAGCCTTCCCAAAGAATATGTAAAAAATGGATTTAGCCTGACGGTAATCAATTAGGGTCTCAATTTAGCTCGGACTGTAATTCGATCCAAGCTCATTAAAGTAATTGTCATTGCGAGGATTTAGCCTGAATGGTAATCCCGACAATACTCTATAAGTTTATATTACAGGAGAGTTAGCCTGGACTGGTAATCCCGCTGTAAGGATGAGGTTTGCGGGAGTGTGGTCTCTGAAATGGAAATTTGTGAACATGAATATGAATTGACGGACCCGAATTTGTACACTAAAGTGTACCTCTAAAAATCCATCAAAATTCCGAGAAATTCTACGGGATAAATATGGAAAAATAACAAGGGAATGGAAATCATGGTATTGATGAGCTCATCAGTCATGGTATATATATTATTGATACATGTAAATTATTGAACTAATTTGAATGTTGAGTTTGTGCATGTTAAGGGAATGATGCATTGAATGGATGTATAAATGTTTATTGCATTGTATTGAAAATATTAGGTAAGTATAATTCTTGTTACATGAGCTTACTAAGCACAAAGTGCTTACCCTGTTTCTTTATCCCCTGTTTTGTAGTGTTAAGAGCTCGGAGGTCGGATTCGGTCAGAGACGTATCACACTATCAACCTCAAGATCTCGGTATATAAAGAAACTTTATTTTGGAAATCAATGGCATGTATAAGCTAATAAAGTAAATGTTAATGTGAAATGAATGTATGGTTAGCCATTGGTATGGCTAACAAATTTTTGTTTTGGTATGTGATGAAGTTATCTTATGAATACGTTAAATCTATCTTGAAAGTATGTTGAAATGGATTGGTTGTGTTGGATTGGTCTAAAGGACCAAAGTGAAGAGGCTAAAATGGCCTTCTATCAAATGATGAATGAATGGTTTACTCAGTATATAAGAACTAACCCTGTAGTGCAGCAAGCTCGAGCTCCTCCTCCTCCTCCTCCACCGGTTCTCGAGATTTCACAGGGTACAGGTATTGAATCTATCAGAAAATAGAAAGATCCGGTTGATAAAATCAAAAAATATGGGGCAGAAGAATTCAGAGCTACAATTGATGATGATCCTGAACGTGTTGAGTTTTGGTTAGAGAATACTATTCAGGTTTTGGAGGAATTATCTTGCACACCAGAAGAGTGTCTAAAATGTGCAGTATCATTGCTAAAAGATACAGCCTACCACTGGTGGAATACTAAAGTTTCAGTTGTTTCGAAAGAAGAAATTACATGGGAATTCTTTCAGATTAAGTTCAGAAAGAAATATATCTGTCAAAGGTTCCTCGATCGGAAGAGAAAAGAATTTCTTGAGCTGAAACAAGGTAATAGATTAGTATCTGAGTATGAAAGACAATTTGTCTGATTGAGTAAATATGCTAGGGAATGGGTACAATTAGAAGCCGAAATGTGTAAACGATTCGAAGAAGGGTTGAATGAAGAAATTAAGCTACTGATCGGAATTCTTGAAATCCGAGAGTTTGCTACCCTTGCAGAGCGAGCTTATAAAGCAGAAGAACTGAGCAAAGAAAAGAAGCAGGCTGAGAGAGAAGCTCGAATTCTTAGTAAAAGACCGATGGAAAAATCCCAGTTTTGTTTTTCAAAGAAATTGAAGAAATACCAGGATCGTTCTACCTCAGCCACTGGGTATTTGGGTAGAGAGCGAGGTTTTCAACGCACTAATCCAAGACCTTCCACTCCATCAGTGACCAGTGTTGGCAGTGTTGGTACCCCTAAGCCGATATGCCAGTACTGTAATAAAACTCATTTTCGTGAATGCCGATTAAAGAGCGAGGCTTGTTACTGATGTGGTTCTTTCGATCATTTCCTCAGAGATTGTCCAGAAAGGGGTAAAAAAGAAGTTGAACAGACATCGAAGCCGAGTAATCCAGTTTCGAAGGGTAGACCCCCTCGACCATCTAGTAATGTCAGTGGTAGCCGAGGAGCTACGAAAGATACTGTAGGCAGGCTTGAGGCACGAGCACCTGCTAGGATATATGCCATCCGTGCTAGAGAAGATGCCTCAGCACCCAATGTTATTACTGGTACATTTTCTTTACTTGATACTGATATTACTGCATTGATTGATCCTGGTTCTACACATTCATACATATACATAAAATTAGTATTTGTTAAAAATTTATCTGTTGAACCTACTGAATTTGTGGTTAAAGTCTCGAACCCCCTGGGGCCAGTTTGTGATGGTGGATAAAGTTTGTAAAAATTGTCCACTGATGGTAAAATGTATTTGTTTTCCGGTTGACTTGATGTTATTTCCTTTTGATGAGTTTGATGTGATATTGGGCATGGATTGGTTAATTCAGCATGATGCAGTAGTAAACTGTAAACAAAAATATATTGTGCTGAAGTGTTAGAATAGAGAATTACTGCGGGTTAAATCTGATGAGACAGAGGAATTATCTTATGTAATTTTAGTTATGACAACTCAGAGGTGTGTCAGAAAAGGGTATGGTGCTTATTTGGCATATGTGTTAGACACTAAGGTATCTGAGTCAAAGATACAGGCAGTGCCAGTTGTATGTGAATTTTTCGATGTGTTAGGTTGTGTCTTAATGCAAGAAGGTAAAGTTATAGCCTATGCTTCGAGACAACTTAAGCCACATGAAAGAAATTACCTAGTGCATGATCTTGAATTAGCTGTTATTGTATTTGCATTAAAATTATGGCGGCATTACTTGTATGGTGAGAAATGTCATATTTATACTGATCATAAAAGTCTGAAATATCTGATGACATAGAAAAATTTGAATTTAAGACAGCGTAGGTGGCTTGAATTGATAAAGGACTATGATTTGGTTATTGATTACCATCTGGGTAAGGCTAATGTTGATGCTGATGCTTTAAGTCAAAAATCTCTGTTTGCTTTGCGAGCTATGAATGCCCGATTGTCTTTGGTTGATAATGGTTCAGTTGTAGCTGAGTTGAGAGTTAAACCGACATTTCTACAACAAATATATAAAGCTCAGAAAAATGATGAGAATCTACAGGCTAAACAGGTACAATGTGAGTCAGGTAATGATTCAGAATTTCAGATTGGGACTGATGGTCGTTTATTATTCAGAGGCAAAGTATATGTACCAAAGAATTCAGAGCATGTACATAAGATTTTACACGAGGCACTCACTGGTATTATGTCCGTACATCCGAGAGGTAATAAAATGTATAATGATTTGAAGAAGATGTACTGGTGGCCAAGTATGAAACGTGATATTTCTGAGTTTGTATCAAGATGTCTAATATGTCAACAGGTCAAAGCAGGACACCAGGTACCTTTGAGATTGCTCCAGCCAATTACTATACCGGAATGGAAATGGGAAAGAATTACTATAGATTTTGTGTCGGGATTAACATTGTCACCGAAGAAGAAATATGCCATTTGGGTGATCGTTGATCGATTAACAAAATCAACACATTTTATCCCGGTACGTATGGATTATTCTCTAGATAAATTGGCTGAATTGTATATATCTGAGATTTTCAGGCTACATGGAGCGCCAATCTCCATTATCTCAGATAGAGACTCTCGTTTTACATCTCGTTTCTGGGACAAATTGCAAGAAGCCTTGGGTACTCAATTGCATTTCAACACTGCATTTCATCCTCAGACAGATGGCCAATCTGAGCGTGTAATTCAGGTACGGGAAGATATGCTCCGATGTTGTATATTAGAGTTTGAAGGTAATTGGGAGAAGTATCTACCTTTGATTGAATTTGCTTATAATAACAGTTATCAGTCCAGTATTAAAATGGCTCCGTATGAAGCTTTGTATGGTAGAAAATGCAGAACACCGTTATATTGGACAGATTTGAGTGAAAAGAAGATACATGGGGTTGATTTGATTCGGGAAATAGAAGAAAAAGTCAAGGTGATTCGAGATAGTCTAAAAGCAGCTTCCGATCGTCAGAAGTCATATGCTGATTTTAAACGAAAAGAGATTGAATTTCAGGTGGGTGATAAGGTATTCTTAAAAGTGTCTCCTTGGAAGAAAGTTCTCTGGTTCGGTCGAAAGGGTAAATTAAGTCCAAGATTTATCGGGCCAAATGAAATCATAGAAAGAATTGAACCGGTCGCTTATTGATTGGCATTATCACCGGAACTCGATAGAATTCATAATGTTTTTCATGTGTTTATGCTACGACGGTATCAATCAGATCCTTCACATGTTATTTCTCTGATAGAAGTGGAGATTTAGCCGGATATGACTTACAATGAAGAACCGGTCAAGATATTGGCACGGGAAACAAAGGACCTTAGAAATAAAAAGATAAATTTGGTGAAAGTATTATGGAAAAAGCACGGGATTGAGGAAGCGACATGGGAACTGGAGGAGGCAATGAGGAAACAATACCCGAACTTCTTTACTGGTAAGATTTTCGAGGACGAAAATCCTTAAAGGGGGAGAGTTGTAATGGCCTAAATTCAAGGTTATCGGAACAGTAGTTTCGTAGCCACAAATTCGATTTAAAAAAATTATTTTAATATTTTTGCATGAATATTGATATGATAGGAAAATTGTATGAAAATATAGATAGAAAAATTCTACCGATTTAGTGGGTAGTTAGAAAAAGAAATTATTGAAGAAATTGGGTAAAAACAAGGTATTGAGACCTTGATCTCGTAAAACCAAGTCGGAAATATTTTTATAAATATTTATGAAGTGTTAGTAATATGGTATTAAAATTTCGTTAGAAAATTTTAATGTTTGGGTAGTCAATTAAGTGAAAAGGACTAAATTGAAAAAGGTGTAAAAGTTACTAAAAGGATTAAATAGCTCAATTGTTAAATGAAGAGGGAAATACATTGTAAAGAAGCCCAAAAGGAGATATTTTGGGCAGCATAACCTGAGAAAAATTAGGAGAATTGGTGAAATAAGGGTAAAATAGGAAAATAACAAATTTTACTAACATAAAAATGGGACCAAATTGGAATATCTAGAATTCTCTTTATTTTTCTACATTCTCATCAGCCAAAAACGTCCTAAGGGTTTATTCAAGCTGGTTTTTCATAATTTTTGCACCAAATCCAAAAAATTCAAATACGAAGCTAGATCGAGGAAAAGAAAAAGTTTGGGATTAATAGATTTTTGTTTACGAACAAGTATCGAGGTAAGTTCGTGTTATTTGAATTATATTCTTAAATGCTTGAAATTTTTGTTATTGGTGTGAATATTATTTGAATGTTAATTGTATGAAAATTGATGAAACATTGATATATCTGATAAAAAAGGGAGAAATCCCGATTGAATGGAAGGAAAATTCGATGGATCTTTGAAAAGGAATTGACGATAAAAAGGATCTAGCCCGGATGGGTGATCCTATCCTGATATAGCCCTCCCAAAGAATATGTGGTAAATGGATTTAGCTCGGTCGGGTAATCCAAATTAGGTTCTGAATTTAGCCTGGACTGGTAATCCAGATCCAAGCTCATTAGAGTAATTGTCATTGCAGGGGATTTAGCCTGGACTGGTAATCCCGACAATACTCTATGAGTTTATATTACAGGGGATTTAGCCTGGGCTGGCAATCCGGCTGTAAGGATGAGGTTCGCGGGAGTGTGCTCTCTGAAATGGAAATGTGCGCACATGAATATGTATTGACGGACCCGGATTTGTACACTAAAGTGTACCTCTGAAAATCCATCGAAATTCCAAGAAATTCAACGGGATAAATATGGAAAAATAACAAGGGAATGGAAATCATGGTATTGATGAGCTTATCAATCATGGTATATATATTATTGATATATGTAAATTATTGAACTAACTTGAATGTTGAGTTTGTACATGTTAAGGGAATAATGCATTGAATGGATGTATGAATGTTTATTGCATTATATTGAAAATATTAGGTAAGTATAATTCTTGTTACATGAGCTTACTAAGCACAAAGTGCTTACCCTATTTCTTTATCCCCTGTTTTGTAGAGTTAAGAGCTCGAAGGTCGGATTCGGTCAAAGACGTATCACACTATCAACCTCAAGATCTTGGTATATAAAGAAATTTTATTTTGGAAATCAATGGCATGTATAAGCTAATAAAGTAAATGTTAATGTGAAATGAATGTATGGTTAGCCATTGGTATGGCTAACAAATTTTGGTTTTGGTATGTGATGAGGTTATCTTATGAATACGTTAAATCTATCTTGAAAATATGTTGAAATGGATTGGTTGTGTTGGATTGGTCTCAGTTTAAAATTGCAGGGAAGATTAGATATTTATAAAGGGGTTATATTGAGTTAAAAAAAAACTTTGGGATTTTGCGAAAAATTTCTTATGGTTTCGATTTAATCTCGGTTTGGTCCCAATGTATGTTTTGGGCTTCGGAGGCCCATCCAAGGGACTTCATGACATGTTTCGATAAATGAATAGTATTTAACTCGTAATAACAAAAAATTAATTCGGTAAAATATGGTAATGCCTCATACCCTATTTCGACAACGAATATGGGTAGGGGGTATTACACTCTGTGATACTTGTGTGGCATATTCTGTGATGCTTTTGTGGCATATTTTGTGATGCCTTTGTGGTGTATTCTGTAATGCCCTTAAGGTGAAGTTTGGATAACCGTCTTTGTGGTGAGATCCGGGTAAGTTTTGAGACTTCTCTATTAGCTGACTCTAAGGTGATCTGAGTAAGTTTGAAGATTTTCCTGATTGGATAGCCTTATGATGAAATTTAAATATGACCTAAGGGTATTTCATGAAAGAGTTCTCAACAGTGTTTTTGAAGGGTGAATCCACCATAGTAGTCCGTTAGTACAGAAAATTTGGCATATTCGTAACTATGGGTGGTCTAAGTGTTTGCCAAACCTGATTTTTTTCAAAATTATGTATGAAACTTATTTAAATTCTATAGTATTGGAAACACGAAAATATACACACTTTTTCATGTCTTTTTAACTCAAATTCATGCAGTTTTGGTAAAATTCTTGTCGAAAAATATATAATTATTATAAAATAATTAAATTGTACTTAAATTATTAACATGCTTAATTTTAATTAACTTCATAATAAATTTTGATTAATTTTGATTATTTTTGACATATTTGCACAAAGGGCGAAAAATGGCTTGACAGACACTGCTAGAAGCACAAAACCAAGAAGCAATTTTGAAGCATCAAGGCAAAATAATTTTTCAACCTAAGATGGTCCAAATTATGTGTATTAATTCATAATATAATTAATTTTAATTTTAATCCAATTTAATTTGGGTTGAATAAATTATTTTTAATTAATTATGAAAAGGGGCCCAGTTGAGCTGAACCGAGAAAACCGATCCAACCGAGCACCTGGCAGCCCAAAACCGTACCACATGCTAACCCAATCAGATTGTTTTGCTGATTACTTGGCTTGAAAAATGGCCCTTGAAGACTCCTTCAATTTGCATTCAAACCCCTCCACTATTCATGCCTTTCAAGATTTGCCCCTACCTAAAAATAGCATATTTGAAATCTTTAAACATGCCACATGTGTGGCCGGCCATGGGGGGAGTCTTTGAATGCTGATTTTGGATATTTTTAGCAGCCTTCTCAGCCTATATATACCCCCTTGGCTGCTCACTTCAAACACATGTCAAACCTATTTGTTTCTTCACTTTTCTCTCTTCATTCCCTTCCATTGTTCTTCATTTTCTTCCCCTATTCCCTTGCCGATTTCACCTCTTGAAAAAGAGTAATTCAACCACCATTTGGAGTAGCATTCAAGTGTTCGTGGAAACCTCGGTTCAACAAGAACAAGCAGAGAAGGAGGAGCGGAGCAAACTAGTCAAGCCTCGAAAAAACACTTGATTTGATTCTTGTTCCCTATCCTTTTAATTTTGTTGTTGTTATGATGAACATGTCTATTAATACTTGTGATGTTGATATGTTTAATTTAATTAATATGGTCTAAATTTAATTTGTGTTAGGTTGATTGCGTTTCATCTACTTGAGTTGTTAAAATTGTGTTCGTGTTGTTATAAGCCTTGGTAAGATGTTTGATTAAGTAAAACCATGACTAAGTTATTATTGCATTACAATTGTAAGGTAACTAATGAATTAATTATTTAAACCGATTGAAATTGTAATTAATTGACACAATACTTAATCGATGCATGTTTAATCATCTAAGGTAGCTAAGAGTTAAATTAGCAACGGTATCTAATGATATATTAGCCTTGCATAACTTGCAAGATTATTGCGATTAAACTATTTCAAGGTAGAAATACATTGTTACCTCACGTAATCTTTTATGTGCTTATGAGATTGAATTAATTGTTTGAATTGGCATAGAGATATGTACAAGAGATTATTTTAATTTCATAGGTATGTATGTGCATTAATGATTTGCTTATTAAAATTTGTTTAATCGGTTTAATTAACATAGAGATATAGTCAAGAGATAAATGGATTTTGGTAGGTAAGTATGTTCATAAGTTATCAAATTACCGAGTTGCCGTGAATTTATTTATAACAAGATAAACATGAGTTTAATAATTCTAAGTTAAAAATGTAATTAATCTAACACAATTATGTCATCTTGATTAAAATCATCTTTTGAAATCGTGCATTGGAACTTTTATTTTAATTTTTATTTATTTTACTTAGTTAAAATCTTAGTTTTTAATCACCTCCTCAAACCAAAATATTTTTCTTCACCAAAGTGTTTTTAATTGCATTAATAAATAATTATTTTCACAGTCCTTGTGTGTATGATAACTCGACATTTACTTGTCCCTTTATTACTTATTACGATTGTGTACACTTACACATTTCCGTCGTTCCAGGTATTCGCCAAAATCTGAGTGTTTTACTATTATGAAAATATGCAGTTACCATGCTTAGGTATTGGGTTGATATGTTAAGTTCCATGTTTAGAATTTTGACTTGTATATAGATAGTAGTTTCCTTGTAATATAGCTTGATCATAGGTTTAATTATCTATACTTGTATGTATATATTCATGTCTAATAATCAATGAGAAATCAATCTTTTCTCTCTATTCTTTACATGGTATCAGAGCAGGTTTCTTGGGCTATTGATTATCATTCTTATTCATCACGTTCAAAACAGCCATGCCTGACAAAGAAAACTCATTAACGCAGTCTTCATCCGATCCCTCTCATCCTTTTTTTGTTCATCACTCCGATCAGCCTGGCCATTTACTTGTTCCCATCAAACTAAATGGTGCTAACTATCAATCATGGAGTAAAGCCATGATCCATGCTCTTACGGCCAAAAACAAAATTGGCTTTATCGATGGATCCATTGAAGCTCCTTCACAAGACAAAAATCCTGCAGCATTCACACTATGGAATCAGTGCAATAGCATGATTTTATCATGGTTAACACACTCGGTTGAACCGAATCTTGCCGAAGGCATAGTGCACGCAAAAACCGCACATCAAGTTTGGATTGATCTTCGAGATCAATTTTCTCAAAAGAATGCACCAGCAATTTTCCAAGTCCAAAAATCCATTGCTACGATCACGCAGGGGACCATGTCCGTAGCATCTTACTACATCAAACTGAAAACGTTATGGGATGAATTGGATACTTATCGCAATCCGTTCACCTGCAACCAGACCGCGTCACATCTGGAGCAACTTCAGGAAGACAGATTAATGCAATTTTTAATGGGACTTAATGAGTCATATAAAGCTGTTAGATCCAACATTCTCATGATGACGCCTCTTCCTAATGTACAACAAGCATATTCTCTGATTGTACAGGAAGAAACACAAAGACAACTTTCATCCGAACCAGTCGAGAACTTCACCATTGCTGCAGCTGTACAAAACAAGGTGCAATTTTCCAAATCATCATCTAAATTTTGTGATCATTGTCATAGATCTGGACATACTATCAATGAATGTCGTACCTTGAAATTTCATTGCAAATTTTGTGATAAATGTGGACATACTGAGGATCGTTGTAGGTTGAAGAATGAAAGAGCAGATGGCAATTCTTCAAGCCAAATCCGCGGAGGAAATCGAAACAATGGGAAAGCTATCCCTCGAGCTAATCTTTCTGAAACTTCTAATGAAAAGGAGGAAAAGAACTCGAATAATCTTCTGGGATTTTCGGTTGAATATCTTCAACAAATAGCAAAGGCATTAGCCTCGGTGGATCAAGGAACTTCCATTGGTAATGTTGATGTTTATGCAAACGCGACAGGTTTGTTTTCGATATCCAAAGCTTTTGCCAATTCAGCCACGTCAAACTCGTGGATCTTAGATAGTGGTGCTACTGACCACATGTCTTCAGATTCATATCGTTTTAGATATACAAAACCACCGATAGTACATTCAGTCAATCTACCGAATGGAGCCACTGCTCCAATCACAAAAATCGGGAACATAGAATTCAGTCCTGATATTACCTTTAAAAATACCTTATGTGTTCCTACTTTTCATCTCAATTTAATCTCTGCTAGTAAACTTACTAGAGATTTGAATTGTCGCATTATATTGCTTCCTGACTCATGTTTTTTGCAGGACTTGATGACGGGGAAGATGATTGGCTCGGGTAAACAACATGGAGGTCTCTATCACATGATGCCTACGTATTCACCAGTTCACTCTTTTCAAGCCTCTAGCACACCAGATCTGTGGCATATGCGCCTCAGACATCTATCCCATTCCCGTTTCAAATTAATTTCTCCTTTGTTATCCTTGAATAAGAAATCTGTTGATTTTCATAATTGCAGTGTTTGTCCTTTAGCAAAACAAACAAGAAGACATTTTCCTATCAGTTCAATCACCACTAAAGTTCCTTTGGTCTTAATACACTGCGACGTGTAGGGGCCTCATAAAATTGCCACACATACAGGAGCTCGTTTCTTTCTCACCATCGTAGATGATTACACACGTTGCACTTGGATTTTTTTAATGAGACACAAATTTTAAACTCAATATCTTTTATCAAAATTCATCCGTTTTGTCTATACACAGTTTGATACTTCCATTAAAATCCTAAGGACTGATAATGGTACTAAGTTTGAGCCTCTTAAAACCTTTCTTTATGACCACGGTATTGAGCTTCAAACTTCTTGTGTCAACACACCACAACAAAATGGTGTTGTTGAACGAAAACATCGTCACATCCTTAACGTGGCTCGTTCCCTTAGGTTCCAATCTAATGTTCCTTTAACCTTTTGGGGCGATTGTGTCTTGACTGCTGTTTACCTAATAAATCGGCTCCCTACACCAGTTTTATCAAACCAAACACCATATGAGTGTCTATACAACAAACGTCCAAAACTTGACCATCTCAAAGTTTTTGGCTGTCAATGTTATGCCACCAATGTTCATCGCAAATTCAAATTTGATCCTCGAGCTATCTCTTGTGTTTTCGTCGGATATCCCAATGGACAAAAAGGATACAAACTCTATGATCCCACTACTCGAAATTTTTGTCACCGTGATGTACATTTTTGTGAAAATATTTTTCCTTTTTCTTAAAAAGTTTCATCTCATTCACCAAACTTGCAGCCACAATTAATTTTGGATGCTGATCAGATTTCTTTCCCAACAAGTCATGCCCCATCTGCTGAAAATCAGCCATCATCTAGTGACCCTTTACCACCGAACAATTCATCATCCTCGACCAGTCCACCATCCTTTGCTCAGCCACCTAATATCACTTTATCATCACCATCCATTCCTCCTATTACTACCGAAGAAATGCAACCACCTTCCATAGCTCTACCTGATGACCAAACTCTCTGTAGATCAACTTGAACTAAACAAGCACCACGTTGGCATCAAGAGTATATCATGTCATCTGAAGCCAATCACGCTGCCCCGAAAGCAAGTCTGATTCACAATACCAGGTATCCCATTACAAATTACTTGACTCTTTCTCATTTCTCACCTAAACATCGATCTTTTTTAGCTAACCTTACAACACAAATTGAACCTAAATCTTATGAAGAAGCTGCACTTCACCCTCATTGGCAAAAAGCTATGGATATAGAATTACAAGATTTGGAACGTAACCATACTTGGAGCATTGTTTCTCTTCCTACAGGACAAAAGCCTACGGTTGCCAGTGGGTTTATAAAATAAAGTACAATTCTGATGGATCGGTCGAACGTTATAAAGCTCATCTTGTTGCCAAAGGTTACACGCAAGTTGAAGGAATTGATTACCATGAAACATTCTCACCAACGGAAAAGTTAACTACACTTCGATGTCTTCTATCTATTGCTTCTACCCGGGGCTGGTATACTCATCAGTTAGATGTGCAAAACGCCTTTTTACATGGTGCATTACAAGAAGTTGTTTACATGACTCTTCCACAGGGACTTCGCCGTCAGGGGGAGAATTTGGTATGTCGGCTGAATAAATCGCTTTATGGACTTAAACAAGCTTCACGTAATTGGTTCTCCACCTTTTCCATCGCTATAAAGCAAGCTGGTTATAAGCAATCCAAGGCTGATTACAGTTTATTCACAAAGATACAAGGTACATCTTTTACTGCATTACTCATCTATGTTGATGATATTTTATTAACGGGCAACAATTTACAAGAAATCAACCAACTAAAGCAGACCTTACTTAGGCAATTTCTCATCAAAGACTTGGTCTCATTGAAATATTTTTTGGGTATTGAATTCTCACGATCCAAGCAAGGCATTTTTATGTCCCAACGAAAATATGCACTAGATATACTACAGGATGCAGGTTTAATTAGGGCCAAACCAGAAAGTTTTCCTATGGAACAACAAATAAAGCTCAATGCAACCGACGGGGAATTACTTCACGAACCAACTAAATATATGAGACTTGTTGGTCGTCTCATTTACTTGACAGTAACACGACCAGATATAGTGTATGCCATACATATGCTCAGTCAGTTTATGGGAGAACCACGAACAACACACTGGAACACAACACTTCGATTACTGAGATATATAAAAGGCTCGCCGGGACAAGGTCTTCTATTGCCATCCATGAATTCTTTCGAATTGAAGGCTTATTGCGATTCAGATTGGGCAGGTTGTAGTATGACTCGACGATTTATTTTAGGATATTGTATATTTCTGGGATCTTCTTTAATCTCATGGAAATCAAAAAGCGGTGAGCGTTTACGATCATCTGTGAAGCGAGTATAAGCGATGGCAAATGCTTGTTTAGAGATTGCATGACTCCATTATATCCTACAGGATTTGGGAGTGACAAGGAGAAGACGAGAAAAATTATTTTGTGATAATCAGTCAGCAATACACATAGCAGCGAATCCGGTCTTTCATGAACGTACAAAACATATAGAGATCGATTGTCATATTGTACGTGAAAAGCTACAGTCCGGACTTATTAGACCATATTATATTCCGACTAAAATGCAGTTGGTAGACATTTTTACAAAGGCTTTGGGTCGGGACCAGTTTGAAAATCTGAAAAGCAAGTTGGGAGTTCAAAATATTCACTTACCAACTTGAGGGGGAGTATTATGAAAATATGCAGTTACCATGCTTAGGTATTGGGTTGATATGTTAAGTTCCATGTTTAGAATTTTGACTTGTATATAAATAGTAGTTTCCTTGTAATATAGCTTGATCATAGGCTTAATTATCTATACTTGTATGTATATATTCATGTTTAATAATCAGTGAGAAATCAATCTTTTCTCTCTATTCTTTACATTTACGCTATATATAAAAGTTATATGAAGTTTAAGCTATCCGCCAAACTTGGGCGTTCTCATGATATATAATACGGTTGTCTAAGGTCCATACGATGACTTTGAATGTTGCATCCATCATAATAACTTGGAGTTGGGTTGTTTGAGATATGATCTAACTGATATCTTGATAGTTTCCAATTCGAATATGAAATTTTGCCAAAAGTAGGATTCGTTTGAAGTTCATCTTGAAAATCAAGTGGTATAAGTATCCACCGAGAACAATATCTGAGAGTACACCATCCTGGGTGGAGTGTTGAACATCTGTTTGTGTGAGGGTTTGTCAAAAGTAGATTTTGTATGGATCTCCTTATAAAGAATGCATCTGTTTCTGAGAAAAAATACGAGATCCGTATTGAGAGGTGAGATCTACCATCTGCCAAAAGAGTGAATTATGCATATGCTGGTCAAGTATGGAAGTTGGCATAGATGTATGCGTCGATATTAGAAAAGTATCCACCAAAGACTAAAAAGAAATAAAGAATCTTCAAGTTGAAAAATGCAATAATAAATATGTAATAGCCCGATTTATGGCCTAATCGGAATAGTGGTTTCGATACCACAAATTTGATAAAGGAAAATAATATTATCATTAGATGTTTATGGTCTACAAATTCATGGAAAGATTTCGTGAAAATTTCATTCGAAAATTTTTACGTTTGAGCACTCAATTTAGTCAAGAGGACTAAATTGTAAAAAATGCAAAAGTTGAGTTCTATATATTAAAGGTGTTTGATTGTTATGAAATTATAAATTGGGGGGTCCTTATGTGGTAATTAGACCATTAGTGTGTTGATGGACAAAAATGGACATGAAATAAGTGAAATAGGATTTTTTAATTAGGGGCATTTTAGTCATTTAGTAATTAAATGAATTAAAAAGGGAAAATAAGGTAAAAATTGTGTCCATCTTCTCCATGCTTGGCTGAATATTTCTAAGTCTCCATAGGTAGGGTTTTGGCCACTTTCAAGCTTGATTGTAAGTACATCCTAGCCCCATTTTTAATGTTCTTTGCATTTTTAATATTCTCGTAGCTCGGTTTACCTATTTCTACTACTATTTCGAGCTAGGGTTGAAATTTCAAAAATTACCCATATGTGAAATGTATTTATTTTGATGTTTTATGGTAGAATATGAAGCTAGAATTTATGTTAAACAATTTTTGCTAGTCGATTTTAAGTGAAACCGAGTAAAATAACATAATCGGTAAAAATACTTAATGTACATAAGTAAGTGTTAGAGTGAGAATTGGATATTGCTATAGAAGGGAAAATTGTTCAGCATGTTATAAAATTCAAGAATAAGTAATAAAAATTAATTTTCGAGCTTTGGGGCAAAAACATAAATATGCAAAAGTTTAGGGACAAAATCGTAATTTTTCCAAAAGTTGAGTTGAGGACTATTTTTTATAAATGTGAAAATTAAACAAGCTAAGTTTTCTATTATAGATCAAAAAAGATGAGAAGTAAACTTCAATCGGGGAAAGGAAAAGATCATGGATTAAATCGCAAAAACTACAATATTTTGCACCGAGGTAAGTTTGTATGTAGATAATATATTGTTTTATTTATGCTTAAATGTATTATTATTTTATTTAAGATATGTGTTATATGTGGAACAAATTTATGATGCAAATTATAAATTAAGATTGGTTAGAGAAGAATTGGTAAAAGATTGAAAAATAAGAATTTCTGTTTCAAACTCGGAATAGAAAAGATATGAATGGTTGTAATTGGGTCACGTGTGGTACGGACTAAGTGTAGGCCACTACGTGTACCAGACTGATAGGTCGCATATGTTGCACGAACTAAGTGCAGGCTACTATGTGTACCGATAATCTTTTATGACATAAGGGTGGCACAGACTGTGTGCAGGCCACAGATATTCTGTTGTGACACAAGGGTGGCACGGACTGTGTGCAGGCCACCAATAACTTGTTAGGATACAAGGGTGGAACGGACTGTGTGCAGGCCACCGAGAAATCTGTTTTTATTCCGATAAGTACAATGGGAAATTTATTAAGTGAAATACATGATATGATGAAATGACTATGTGATTTATAAGTGCATATATGTGTGGAACTGAATTGAATATTGACTTGAAAATGGAAAAGTGAATTTTGAATGGAATAGTGATTAAAAGTGAAAAGGTGAAATTATGAAAAAGTTGAATTAGCAGCAAAACTGTTCTGGATAGTAACAGTAGTGTGACTTTGAAAAATCACCAAAAATGGTGGAAATTGAATTAGAGAGTGAATAAGATATGAAATAATATATTAATGAGTCTATTTTTACATAAAAGAAATAGAGCAAGTGAAAGAGTTATATATTTTGAGATATTTGAATTTTAGTGATACTGGATCAGATTGGTTTCAAAATCCCCTGTTCAGACTTTTGAAAATAATTAAAAATTGTAAAAAAAAATCACAAGTTATAATTTTTATGTTTAAAATCCAATAATTAGCCTATTTTCAAAGGAAACAAACAGAAATATCATCTAAAATCTGTACAATGAGATAATTCATTTTTAGTGAAGAGAGGGCAATGATGTTGAGTAGTGAAATAGGGATGATTTTGAAGAATAAACTGTACTAATTGGCCAAGCCAAAAGTTCTAAAAATTTTATGGTAAGAATATATGTGAGTCTAGTTTCATCAAAAATTTACGGATCTTTATTTGGAGTTTTTTAACTTTAGATAAAAATAATTTAGTGACTGTGACGCATAAAAACAACTTGCTGGAAATTGTGCAAATAATGAAATTATGTGTGATTAAAGTTATATCATCTATGAAAACATGTTCGAAATTTGTTTATTAATGACATACTTACTAAGCTATATGCTTACCCCTCTTCCTTTTTCCTTGTTTTATAGTGTTACCAGTTCAACTCGAAATTCGGAAATAGTCGGGAACTCATCAACACAATCCACATATTTTGGTATTTTGAAATCAACATTTCTAAATTATGGCATGTATAGATGATTTAAGTAGATGTTGTATGTTATAAAGTATTTAGTTTAAATGTTAGTGTATGTTATATGATAAAGTATTTTTATGCAATGCTATTGATGATAGTTAAAGTGTTGTGTATAACTTGAATATAATTGAGAATATAAATGTTGGTTGGAATATAGGAATTGGTTGGATTATGATCTGAAGCGTTCCTTCATATGATGAATAATTGGTACACAGAATTTATTTGAGCAAATCCTAATGTTCAACCTCCTCCACCCCTCCTATTCTTCAACCAGTTCCTGTAGCTTCACAAGGTGTTGAATTGGTAAAATTGAGTAAACCCCCAGTTGATAAAATCAAAAACAAGGGGCAGACGATTTCAGGGCTAACATAGATGATGATCCTGAGAAGGCAGAGTTTTGGCTTGAAAATTCTATCCGGGTATTTGATGAATTATCTTGTACTCCCGAGGAGTGTTTAAAATGTGTTGTATCTTTACTGAAAGATTTAACACATCATTGGTGGAAAACATTTATATTTGTAGTTCCGAAAGAAAGGGTTACATGGGATTTCTTCCAGGAGGATTTCAGAAAAAAATACATAAGCCAATCGTTCATTGATAAAAAACGCAAAGAATTTCTAGAGTTAAAGCAGGGTAGAATGTCTATGGCAGAGTATGAAATAGAGTTTGTTAGACTCAGTAAATATGCTCAAGAGTGTGTGCCCACAAAAGCTATTATGTGTAAAAGGTTTGAAGACAGGTTAAATGAAGATATCAGACTATTCGTTGGGATGCTAGAACTGAAGAAATTTGTGGTGCTGGTTTATCAAGCTTGTAAAGCTGAAGAATTGAATAAAGAAAAGAGGAAAGTTGTGATTGAAGCTCGAGATGTAAGAAAAAGGCTAATGAGTAAGTCATTTCAGTCTCAGTCAAAGAAGTTCAAAGAAGTGAATCCTTGATCGACTGGTTCAACTGGGTATTCTTACCGAGATCGTGGGAGATCATATTCAAGTCCAAAAGCTCAAGCTACTTCAACGGCAAGTGTGAGTAATGTTGGAATTAATAAACCTGGGTGTCAGTATTGTGGTAGACAACATCTAGGTGAGTGTTGGTTAATCAACCGAGCTTGTTTCAAGTGTGGTTCTCGACAGTATCATATTAAAGATTGTCCTGAGAGGGCTGAAGAAGAGAAAATTCATAGTGCTAAACCGGGCAAAACAATTAGCAGAGGTAAGCCACCAAGAAATGCCGAAAGTGGAGCTAGCAGTAAAGGTGTAGCGAAAGAATTTGCTGTGAGACCAGAAACTTGAGCACCTGCTAGAGCTTATGCTATACATACTCGTAAAGATGCATCATCTGCCAATGTGATTACTGGTATATTTTCTCTTTATGATACTGATGTTATTGCATTGATCGATCACGGGTCTACTCATTCTTATGTTTGTATGAATTTAGTATCTAAAAGAGTTTTCCTGTTGAATTTACCGAATTTGTGATTAAAGTGTCCAACCCTTTAGGCAAATATGTGTTAGTTGATAAAGTTTGCAAGAATTGTCCTTTGGTGATTCAAGGTCATTGTTTTCCGGCTAATCTGATGTTTTTACCCTTTGATGAGTTTGATGTTATTTTGGGGATGGATTGGTTGACCTTGCATGATGTCAAAGTGAACTGCAGATAGAAAATTTTTGAGTTGAAATGTGAAAATGGTGAAATTCTCCGAGTTGAAACTGATGAATCAAATAAATTGCCTATGGTGATTTCACACGTGTCTGCTCAGAAATATATGTGAAAAGGGTGTGAAGCTTATCTTGCTTATGTGTTAAATACTGATATGACTGAGTCGAAGCTTGAATCAATACCGGTAGTATGTGAGTTTCCGGATGTATATCTAGAGAAATTGCCTGGGATACCTCCGATTAAAGAAGTTGAATTTGCTATTGATTTGTTACCTGGGACTGGACCGATCTTTATTGCTCCGTATAGAATGACTCTGACTGATTTGAAAGAATTAAAAGCTTAGTTGCAAGAGCTGACAGATAAAGGATTTGTGAGACCGAATTTTTCTCCTTGGGGTGCTCCAGTATTATTTGTGAAAAAGAAAGACGGCTCTATGAGACTTTGTATTGACTATCGTCAGCTCAACAAAGTGACTATAAAGAACAAGTATCCGTTGCCAAGAATTGATGATTTTTTTGACCAGTTAAAGGGAGCAACAATGTTTTCAAAGATTGATTTGAGATCAGGTTACTATCAATTGAGAGTTAAAGAATCAGATGTGCCAAAAATTGCTTTCAGAACGAGGTATTGACACTACGAATTTCTAGTGATGCCTTTTGGTTTAACTAATGCTCCGGCTATTTTTATGGATTTAATGAACCAAATTTTTCGACCGTATTTGGATAAGTTTGTGGTGGTGTTCATAGATGATATTTTAATTTATTCTTGGGATGAATCCGAGCACACCGAACATTTGAGAACTGTGCTGCAAATTTTGAGAGAGAAGAAATTGTTTGCTAAATTCAGTAAAAGTGAGTTTTGGCTTCGTGAGGTCGGATTCTTGAGAAACATAGTTTCAAGTGAGGGTATTTGGGTTGATCCAAGAAAAATTTTTGCAATTGTTGATTGGGAACCACCAAAGAATGTATCCGAGGTTAGAAGTTTTCTGGGCTTAGCTGGATATTACAGACGTTTTGTCAAAGGATTCTCGATGATTGCTTCTTCGATGACTAAGTTATTGCAAAAGAATGTCAAGTTTGAATGGACTGATAAATGTCAACAAAGTTTTGAGAAATTGAAGGCGTTATTGACTAAGGCACCGATGTTGGTGCAACCTGAGATGGGAAAAGAATTCGTAAGTGATGCATCATTGAATGGTCTTGGGTGTGTATTGATGCAAGAAGGCAAGGTAGTAGATTATGCTTCAAGACAATTGAAACCACATGAAAAGAACTATCCAACTCATGACTTGGAATTAGCTGCTATTGTCTTTGCTTTGAAAATTTGGCGACATTATTTGTATGGTGAGAAATGCTGAATCTTCACTGATCATAAGAGTTTGAAGTATTTGATGAATCAAAAAGATCTGAATTTGCGGCAACGAAGATGGCTCGAATTAATAAAAGACTATGAGTTAGTTATTGATTATCACCCAGGAAAAGCAAATGTAGTCACCGATGCTTTAAGTAAAAAATCTTTGTTTGCTTTGATAACTATGAACAAGAGTTTAGCTTTATCTGATGATGGTTCAATTTTGGCTGAGTTGAAGGCTAGACCGTTATTTTTACAACAAATTTGTGAAGCTCAGAAGAATGATAGTGAATTACAAGCCAAGAAATCTCAGTGTGAATCAGGTTGTGATTCAGATTTTCGAATTGGATCAAATGATATTTTAATGTTTCGTGATAGAGTATGTGTACCGAGAAATGATGAACTAATTCAGAAACACAGTAGTTGTTTATCAGTTCATCCAGGTAGCACGAAAATGAATAATGATTTGAAAAAATTGTACTGGTGGTCGGGTATGAAAAGAGATATTTCTGAATTTGTATCGAAGTGTTTAATTTGTCAACAAGTAAAAGCTGAACATCAGGTGCCTTCAGGTTTACTTCAGCCAATAATGATTCCTGAGTGGAAATGGGACAGAATCACGATGGATTTTGTGACAGGTTTGCCTCTGACCCCTAAGAAGAAAGATGCTATTTGGCTAATTGTTGATAGATTGATGAAATCAGCCCATTTTATACCAGTACGTATTGATTACTCACTTGACAAGTTGGCGGAGTTATATGTTGCTAAAATTGTGAGATTACATGAAGTGCCTATGTCCATTAATTCGGATAGAGATCTGAGATTTACTTCAAGGTTTGGAAAATTTGCAAGAAGCTTTGGGTACAAAATAGAACTTTAGTACCGCTTTCCATCCATAAACTGACGGACAATCTGAAAGAGTAATTCAGGTTCTTGAAGACATGCTTCGATGTTATGTTTTAGAATTTGAAGGTAGTTGGGAAAAATACCTACCTTTGGTTGAATTTGCTTACAACAATAGCTATCAGTCAAGTATACAAATGGCACCGTACGAAGCATTGTATGGTCGTAAGTGTAGAACTCTTTTATATTAGACTGAGCTTAGAGAGAAACGGATTCAATGGGTTGATTTGGTGAGAGAAATCGAAGCAAAAGTGAAGGTAATTCGTGATTGTTTGAAAGCTGCTTCGGATTGAAGAAAATCATATGTGGATTTAAAAAGAAAAAAGGTCGAGTTTCAAGTGGGCGATAAAGTGTTTTTGAAAGTATCTCCGTGGAAAAAGATTCTGAGATTTGGCCGCAAAGGTAAATTGAGTCCATGTTTCATTGGACCATATGAGGTTATTGAAAGGATTAGGCCCGTAGCTTACTGGTTAGCTCTACCAGCAGAGTTGGAAAGGATACATAATGTATTTCATGTGTCGATGTTGCGACGTTATCGTTCTGATCCTTTACATATAATTTCTCCAACAGAAATTGAAATTCGACCAGATATGACCTATGAGGAAAAACCGATAAAGATTTTGGCTCAGGAAGTTAAACAGTTGAGGAATAAAAGTACAGCTTTAGTGAAAGTGTTGTCGAAAAGACAAGGAATAGAAGAGGCTATGTGGGTACTGGAGGAAGTTATGAGAGAACAGTACCCAAACCTCTTTTCCGGTAAGATTTTCGAAGACGAAAATCCCTAAAGGGGGAGAACTGTAACAACCCGATTTAGGGCCTAATCGGAATAGTGGTTTCGAGACCAAAAATCTGATAAAAGGAAATATTATTATCATTATATGTTTATGGTCTACAAATTCAAGGAAAGATTTCGTGAAATTTTCGTTCGAAAATTTTTACGTTTGAGCACTCAATTTAGTCAAGAGGACTAAATTGTAAAAAGTGCAAAAGTGAAGTTCTATATATTAAAGGTGTTTGATTGTTATGAAATTATAAATTGGGGGTCCTTATGTGGTAATTAGACCATTAGTGTGTTGATGGACAAAAATGGACATGAAATAAGTGAAATTTGATTTTTTTAATTAGGGGCATTTTAGTCATTTAGTAATTAAATGAATTAAAAAGGGAAAATAAGGTAAAAATTGTGTCCATCTTCTCCATGCTTGGCTGAATATTTCTAAGTCTCCATAGCTAGGGTTTTGGTCACTTTCAAGCTTGATTGCAAGTACATCCTAGCCCCGTTTTTAATGTTCTTTGCATTTTTAATATTCTCGTAGCTCGGTTTACCTATTTCTACTGTTATTTCGAGCTAGGGTTGAAATTTGAAAAATTACCCATATGTGAAATGTATGTATTTTAATATTTTATGGTAGAATATGAAGCTAGAATTTATGTTAAACAATTTTTGCTAGTCGATTTTAAGTGAAACCGAGTAAAGTAACATAATCGGAAAAAAATACTTAATGTACATAAGTAAGTGTTAGAGTGAGAATTGGATGTTGCTATAGAAGGGAAAAGTGTTCAGCATGTTATAAAATGCAAGAATAAGTAATAAAAATTAATTTTCGAGCTTTGGGGCAAAAACATAAATATGCAAAAGTTTAGGGACAAAATCATAATTTTTCCAAAAGTTGAGTTGAGGACTATTTTTCTAAATGTGAATATTAAACAAGCTAAATTTGCTATTATAGATCAAGAAAGACGAGAAGTCAACCTCAATCGGGGAAAGGAAAAGATCATGGATTAAATCGCAAAAACTACAATATTTTGCACCGAGGTAAGTTTGTAAGTAGATAATATATTGTTTTATTTATGCTTAAATGTCTTATTTTTTTTTTAAGATATGTGTTATGTGTGGAACAAATTTATGATGCAAATTATAAATTAAGATTTGTTAGAGAAGAATTGGTAAAAGATTGAAAAATAAGAATTTCTATTTGAAACTCAGAAGAGAAAAGATATGAATGGTCGCAATTGGGTCACGTGTGGTACGGACTAAGTGTAGGCCACTACGTGTACCAGACTGATAGGTCGCATATGTGGCACGAACTAAGTGCAGGCTACTATGCGTACCGATAATCTGTTATGACACAAGGGTGGCACGGACTGTGTGCAGGCCACCGATATTCTGTTATGACACAAGGGTGGCACGGACTGTGTGCAGGCCACCAATAACTTGTTAGGATACAAGGGTGGAACGGACTATATGCAGGCCACCGAGAATCTGTTATTACACAAAGGTGGTACAGACTGTATGCAGGCCACCGAGAAATTTGTTTTTATTCTGATAAGTTCAACGAGAAATTTATTAAGTGAAAAACATGATATGATGAAATGACTATGTGATTTATAAGTGCATATATGTGTGGAACTGAATTGAATATTGACTTGAAAATGGAAAAGTGAATTTTGAATGGAATAGTGTGAAATTATGAAAAAGTAGAATTAGCAACAAAACTGTTTTGCATAGTAACAGTAGCGTGACTTTGAAAAATCACCAAAAATGGTGGAAATTGAATTATAGAGTGAATAAGATATGAAATAAAATCTTAATGAGTCTATTTTTACATAAAAGAAATAAATCTAGAAAAGAGTTATATATTTTGAGATATTTTAATTTTAGTAATGTAGGGTCGAATTGGTTTCGTAATCCCTGCTCGGACTTTGGAAAATAATTAAAATTGTAAAAAATAATTACAAGTTATATTTTTATGTTTAAAATCCAATAATTAGCCTATTTTCAAAGGAAACAAATGGAAATATCATCTAAAATCTGTACAATGAGATAATTCATTTTTAGTGAAGAGAGGATGGTGATGTTGAGTAGTGAAATATGAGTGACTTTAAAGAATAAACTGTACTAATTGGCCATGAAAAAATTCTAAATATTTTATGGTAAGAATATATGTGAGTCTAGTTTCAAAAAAATTCTAAATATTTGGAGTTTTTAACTTTAGATAAAAATAATTTAGTGACTGTGGACGCATAAAAAACAAATTTTTTGGAAATTGTGCAAATAATGAAATTATGTGTGATTAAAATTATATCATCTATGAAAACATGTTAGAAATTTGTTTATTAATCACATACTTACTTACTAAGCTATATGCTTACCCCTCTTCCTTTTTCCTTGTTTTATAGTGTTACCAGTTCAACTCGGTATTTGGAAATAGTCGGGAACTCATCAACACTATCCACATATTTTGGTATTTTGAAATCAACATTTCTAAATTATGGCATGTATAGATGACTTAAGTAGATGTTGTATGTTACAAAGTATTTAGTTTAAATGTTAGTGTATATTATATGATAAATTATTTTTATACAATGCTATTGATGATAGTTAAAGTGTTGTGTATAACTTGAATATAATTGAGAATATAAATGTTGGTTGGAATATAGGAATTGGTTGGATTATGATCTGAAAATGTGTAGGTGAGGTAATGTATTTATCGTATTTTTGTTCTAATGATACTTCATACTCTGTTTCGATGAGGAACACGGGTAAAGGGTATTACAAAATACATCAAATTAATCTGGGTTAATATTCATTAAGTTCGTTTAAACTTACAAGCTTCTGTTTATGATACAAGTTTCGATGAAGAGTTTGTACACTAGAACAGACCAATCTAGGAATGCGGTAGGGTCGCATTTTGAGTTGTGGTATTATGCATACAGAGGACACCATAGGGCTATGGCGCTTAGTACTCTACGCCATGTTAAGTTTGTCTTTGACATAGTTTAAGTTGTAACATCATATGCTGCATTTGAAAGTCTAATGTATTCTTAAAAATTTTCTTTAATAAATTGTTTATTTTTGGACCGTAAATAAGGGAATAAGAAGTTTGTTTAGATTGACTATACACCTATTGTAAAAATTTTGGTTAAGTGTTTATTTGTTGTAACATCCAATATCTGAGTCCAATAATTTGGGTCGAGTAAAGGGTGTTTCAATTTAATTGATATCAGAGTTTTCAGTTCAACCAATCTTCTGGAAGAGGAGATGGAGTCAGCCCTGTATGCATAATATGCCAAACTTGGCTTAGTCCCTCAGGTAAATTAAAGAAGTAGGTAATGAAGAATACTTTGATATTCCGTTAGTATTTTAGAATGTAAATTTAGTTGGAAAAAAGGATAATTCCATTGATAAGAAAGGTGAAGCTAGTACAAGTCAAACATGGAAAAAAAGTAATAAAAGGGAAATAAAAGAAAAAGGTCTTCAATACTTCTCCACAGGCTGGAGGCTTTCCTTGGGAGCTTTTTCGAGAGCATCAGATTCTTCTGATATTGCATTCTCTAGTTCTGGCTCTCTGAGTTTGAAGAAGTTGACTGATTTCTTCCATTCTTCCTAGAACTTCTTCCTATATTCACCATCAGGTTTGTAAATGTCAGAGTTCAGAGATTCTACATTAACCATCTAAAGGTAGTTAAAGTTCACCTGGCGTAGATCAAGAGGCCCTGCAGCAACTTAAGTGCAGAGAACTAGGTCGGAACATAGAATGGGCAAGGCCGCTATCAAATTTTTCTTAGTGTCCTATTGGAATTTCTCCAAAGCTTCCTCATTGGTTTGTCTCAGACACTCTAACACTGATGATTGATGTTGGTCTTGGGATTTAAATCTTTTCCCAAGAGGACACCTGGGCCTCTAACCAATTGTTTTCTTCCTTCAATTGTTTTGCTCAGGCTTCTGAATCTTCATATTTGGCTTTCCAAGAAGAGACAGTGGAGTCCAACTCCTTAATCTAGTTGAGTTCCACCTCATGGGATTAGTGCATTTGAGCTAAGGACTGCTCACCAGAATGCACTATCTCTTCTAAGCGTTCCAGTTTGGCATTGTTTTGATTGTATATTTCTTGAAGAGACCAACTCATTAGCCCATATTCAGCTGATAAGACTTGGAATGACCCTACCAACATAGAGAATGTGGATCATTTAGGATTTAAGGACAAGAAGGAGAGGAAAACCTCTTTCATCTACTGAGGCAAGTTGTTTATCAACTCCCGCTGGACGACGCTAAGAAAGAAGGGGTACTACCCCTACTTGAAAATATCGAGTCACGGGAAAAGATTACCAATCTTGCTAGATGGAGTTGAGTCAGGTAAAGAACCAAGAAAGGCTTGTCAAGATTCCTTAAGAGGAACTGAGTATTTATATATGCGGTAAGAAGGGAAAATTCAGATGGTTTTCCTTCCTTCTGTCCTACATTTAGGTTCTTCTTCTTAAAACCAAATATTTTGTCATTCTTCGTTAAGCTAGAAGCTAAGGTTTTTGGGGTAATCAATGGATGTTTCAACCTTCTGGTAAGTCTGATAGTTATGCATGTTATGATTTTGAAAGAGTAAGGATGTTAAAATACATAAATAAAATAAGGAGTTAATAGAAGGCCCTGCATAAGGGTTGTATGTAGTTGATATATTGGTAAACTATCTGTAAATAGGGTTTTAATGGTAATCCCATGTTCTTTTAAGTAGTTGCTACTGTTGGTTTGGGAAGTACGATTGATAACTCTTTAAAAGAGTTATATTTCATGCCTTTAGACCTAGCTAATTGCTTGTACTTAAGTACATTTTGTTGCATTTTAGGACATTTTAGTTAGCATTTTTAATATTGCATTAAAACTTGGATTGTGTTGGAATTAGGTGCTTTTTAATCACTAGCGGTGGAGTTTTTTGTGTGTTGGTGTGGCAGGAACATGTTTTGGAATGAGGAAATAAATGAGTCAAGTGTTGTTAGGTCAAAGTACAGACAGATTTCCTGCACGGATGCCGTGGCAATGCCGGGAAGACCAAGTCAACATTTTCCGTGCAACAGTCCCAGCTTAAGTTCATACTTTTTCTAGATAAATCTCCCAAAAAGAGTAGAAGATAATCACGAGCTGTTAGCCAACTGTAGCCTAATCTATCTATAAAAGCTGATGAAAGGGACCTCACAAATGGTGAAAAAAAAGTGGGAGAGATCCTTAAGCGTGAATAGGGGTTCGACTACGCAAAGGAAAGAAAGTCTAAGGTAGTCCTTCTTAGCCATCATAGGACACTGTGCTGCCGAAGTGTGGATTGGGCAAGAAAAAGCTGTTTCCAAAAGTTCTTCTGTTAATTCCATGAGTGTTCATTCAAAAGATTGAATTGGAGTAGTTGAACACAATGTTAGATAATATTTTGGTTTGGTATTTTATTTCCCAGCCCATAAGCTAATTCTCATAGGGTTGGGATTACTTTTGATGAAACCTTAAATTGCTTTTATGGATGCAATATATATCTAATTTGCTTTACTATTTCATTCGACTGTTCTTATTTCTTAATTAAAATGCAAACGATCTCTAGAAATAGAAGACTGTTCTCATATTTATAAACTAATTCTAATTCCGAAAGGGTTTGATTGGTTGGATTAAAATTAAATGAAATGAGCAAGTAATCGATAGACACTTGTAGTCAAGTCTAGACATGGAGTCACAATCATATAGAAGGAAACCATGCAAGATATCTAAAAAGCCTATAGACATGGGTAATGTAATTTGAGGTTTTGATCTTACGAGAGGCAGGCCATTTTAAAACTCTTCTGTGTAGTAAAGTAGTTATGATTTTTCCAAGGCATTATTGATAGTAAGGGTCAATTCTGGGTAATCTCGACCTTTCGAATCAACATCACTTTATCCTTATTCTTTGTCATAGTAACTTTGCCACAACATATTTAGTTTTTTATTTCTTTTTTTTTACATTATATTTGGATAATCATTCTCATTATTGCCATTACATTTTTTTTCTCACTTTTTCCATAGTATTTCCAATTGTTCATCAATTCCATCTATTGCATACATCATCATTCCTTTGAATTATCACTGCATACTTACCTTAATTTACCATTACATCTTATTCGTCAATTTTGCCATAATATTAACCATATTACAATAACTTGACAATTTTGTGCCTCAATTTGATTCTCGTGGGAATTATACTAACTCATCAATTTATTACTTGAATGGATGTGTATACTTGCACAAAATTGCACATCATTTTACACGCGACAAGTTTTTGGCGTCATTGCCGGGGATCGACAATTTGGTCCAATTTGGTTTGGTTATTTTACTTAGTAGTTTTATTTAATTTATTTAATTTACTTTTTACAGGTTTGCCATCAGAGCATGAGAAGAGGCATTCCTGCTAACATAGAATAGCTTTTTGATCTGAAAATTGATAGAACCTTGCGGAGAAAGAGAAAAGAATTGAGAAAAATGACTGGAAATAGGAATGACCTTAATGGTAATCTAAATGATCGCAATGAAAATCCTCCCAGTGGGCGTGTGGTGGATGATCGAGATAGGCTAATTAGAAAGCATGTCACCCAATGCTGGATGATCTGAATCGAGGGATAGTTAGACCAAATCTACAATCTCAGCAATTCGAGTTAAAACTGATAGTGTCCAAATGTTACAAACCATAGGAAAGTTTGGTGGACTCCTCACTGAAGACCCATGATTACATTTAAGACTCTTTCTAGAAGTATGTGATTCATTCAAATAGGAGGGTGTTCCAAAAGATGCCTTGAGACTTAAGCTATTCACATATTCTTTAAGAGATCGTGCGAGATCATGGCTAAATGTTGTGTCGTTGGAAACAATGACATCATGGAATGATCTTTGCCAGAGATTCTTGCTACAGTATAACCCGCCTACTATGAATGCCAAGTTGAGAAACGATATTTTGTCTTTTCGGCAGATAGAGGACGAGACACTATATGAAGCTTGAGAATGATTTAAGTAGTTAACTCAGAAATGTTCGATGCAAGGATTCCAGCGCTGGACTCAAATAGAAATGTTTTACAACAGGTTGAATGTGCACACAAGGATGGTAGTTGATGCGTCTGCCAATGGTACGTTGCTAGATAAAACTTATAATGAAGCATACGAGATCTTGGAAAAGATTGCCAACAACAATTATCAATATCTGACCACGAGGGTTAGGACGGGTAAGAGAGCTACTGGTACCATCGAGTTTGATGCAATCACTTTTTTAATGACCTAGGTATCTTCTTTAGTTAATATGATTAAGACCACGAAAAATCTAATTTTTGTCCATGAGATGAAATCAGCAGAGTTGTCATGTGTTTATTACGAGAAAATCATGTGTTTGACGAATGCCCATCAAAACTAGTGTCAGTATACTACATGAGAAATTCCAATCAAAATAGCAATCCATATTCCAACACCTACAATTTAGGGTGGAAGCAACATCCAAATTTCAATTGGGGTAATCAAGGTTCAAGAAATTCCAACAATGCCAAAAGATAGAATGCCAATAATGCAATGTCTAGTTATTTTCAAACTATGTCGAGGCAAAATACTTAATATGGTAAAGCATCAACTTCTACTCCCGTTGAAGTTTTGTTAAAGGAATATATAGCCAAGAATGATGCTGTAATTTAAAGTCAGGTTGCATCTCACCAAGCGCTTGAAAATCAAGTGGGGGTAAATAGTGAATGCTCTAAATTTAAAGCCACGAGGAGCATTGCCAAGTGATACCGAGAATTCAAGAACACAAGGCAATGGGTAGTGCAAGGTTATCACCCTTAAAAGTGGGACTCAGTTGAGTGATGTTGTTCACGATGCTGCGCAGGAGAGGATAATGCAACTAACAACTAGTAAAAATCCTAGAACCATCTGAAAAACATACAGCGTCTAAGAAGGGTAAGCATAAGAATGATGTGGCAGAACCAAATAAGGTTGCCAACAAAAATGCCACAACAAATCAATATCAACAACTAGTAGGACGACCGCCTCTACCTTTTCCATAGCAAGTCCATAATTCCCAACAAGATGCTTAGTTTAAAAGATTTTTAGAGGTTTTGAAGCAACTCCACATTAATATACCGCTAGTCAAAGCTTTGGAGCAAATGCCCAATTACGTGAAATTTATGAAAGATATACTATCGAAGAAGTTCAGATTGGGAGAATTTGAGACTGTTGCTCGAACTTAAGGGTGCACAACAGTGTTGATGAATAAGCAGCCTCAAAAGTTAAAGGACCCAGGAACTTTCACTATCCCATGTTCAATTGGAAATCATTATGTGATCTAGGCACAAGCATAAATTTAATGCCTATGTCTATTTTTAAGAAGCTAGGAATCGGGAAAGTGAGACCTACCATAGTGATGTTGCAATTGCCTGGCCGATCTTACGCCCATCTAGAAGGAAAAATTGAAGATTTATTGGTAAGGGTGGATAAATTTATCTTTCCTGTAGATTTTCTTATTTTAGAATGTGAAGCTAACCATGATGTACCAATTATTCTTGGAAGACCATTTCTTGCTTCTGGTAGGACCCTAATTGATGTGCAGAAAGGCGAGCTAACCATGAGAGTGAATGATCAGTAGGTTACTTTTAATGTGTTTGATACGTTAAAATGTACGGATGAGAATAAGGAATCTCATGCCATTGACTTGATAGAAACAACAGTGGACGAATTCACAAAATATTGCTATGGTAATTCTGACAGTGAAGACGATTTGATGAAGTAAGGTGACATACTAAGTTTGGAAGAGCTTGCTGAATTTATGGAAGCCTAGAAAATAGTGGATAGGCCAGGGAAGAAATTTGATTCCCTGGATTTATCAGATTGATCTTTTAAGCCTCCTAAACCATATGTAAAGGAATCTCCCGTACTAGAGTTAAAGCTTCTACCACAACATTTCAAATATGCGTATTTGGGAAATAATAGTACTTTGCCAGTTGTAATTTCTAATAAGCTAACAACTGAGCAAGAGGACATGTTGTTAAAAGTGTTACGGCAATGTAAAAGAGCACTGGGTTGGACCCTTGCCGATATAAAGGGAATTAGCCCTACATTTTGTGTACACAAAATTTTTTTCGAAGATTGCCATAGCAAATCCATTGAACAGCAGAGACGACTGAATCCAATTATGGATGAATTTATCAAGAATGAAATTATCAAGTGGCTTAATGCTGGCATTATTTACCCAATTTCAGATAGCTCATGGGTAAGTCCTGTCCAATGTGTACCCAGGAAAGGGGGTGACACAGTAGTAAGTAATGAAAACAATGAGCTAATACTGACTCGTACTGTTACGGTATGGAGAGTGTGTATGGACTACTACAGGCTTAATAAGACAACTAGGAAGGATCATTGCCCTTTGCCATTCAACGATCAAATGTTGGACAAATTAGCTGGTAAGGCTTTTTTTTGCTTCCTAGATGGTTATTCAGGATATAATCAGATTGCCATGGCACCTGAAGATCAAGAGAAGAACAATTTTACGTCTCCATATGGTACTTTTGCATTCAAGCGGATGCCATTCGGGTTATGCAATGCCCTAACAACTTTCCAGCACTGCATAATGGCCATATTGTCAAACATGGAGGAAAATTTCCTTGAAGCTTTTATGGATAACTTCTCTATGTTTGAAAATGATTTTGAAGATTGCTTAAGGAATTTGAAGATGATTTTACACCGCTGTGAAGAAATGAATCTAGTATTAAACTGGGAGAAATGCCATTTAATGGTCTGCTGAAGGCATTGTCCTGGACATAGGGTGTCACAGCAAGGAATTGAAGTGGACGGTGAAAATAAAAGTGATCGAAAGAATTTCCATGGCCCACCAGTGTTAAGGGTATTGGAAGTTTTCTAGGACAAGCAAAATTTTAAAGAAGATTTATCAAGGATTTTTCAAAAATCTCTAAACCCTTGTGTACTTTACTTGAATAGAATAAACCTTTTAATTTTCATGATCAATGTTTGCAGGCTTTCGAGGAAATCAAGAAGCGACTAGTAGCAGCACCAATTGTGGTTGCTCAAGAATGGACATTGCCCTTTGAACTTATGTGTGTGACACGAGTGATTATGCTATGTGAGTAGTGTTTAGTCAAATAAGAAACAAGGTACTACATGAAATATATTATGCTAGTAGGACGTTGACAGAGGCTCAGCTTAATTATTCCACTACGAAAAAGGAATTATTGGCAGTGGTCTTTGTAATGGTCCTATTTAGTAGAAACAAAGGCCACGGCCTACATAGATCACTCGACTATCAAGTACTTGGTACGGAAGAAAGATGCAAGTCGAGATTGATTAGGTTGATACTCTTGTTACGAGAGTTTGATTTGGAGATTAGAGATCGGAAGGGAACAAAAAATCAAGTACCTGACCATTTGTCAAGAATAGAATCAGGAAATGAAGATGAAAGTAAGAAACTTATATAGGAATGATTCCTAGATGAAAAATTGCTCATTGCTAAGGCATTACCTTAGTATGCCCACATAGTAAACTTCTTAGTATGTGGTGTAATTCCACCTGACTTCAATGCTCATGAAAGACGAAAATTTCTTCATGATGCCAGACAATACTATTAGGATGAACCATTCCTATTCAAGCATTGTGCAGATCAAATAATTCGAAAGTGTGCCCCTAACGATGAGATGCATAGTATCTTACAACATTGTCACTCAGCCCCTTATAGAGGATATTTTGGAGGAATGAAAATAGTTACCAAGGTACTCCAGTCACAATTCTATTAAGAAAACATTTTGTGACATGACTAAATCCCCCAATATGGTTTCCATTAAAAAAAAGAAAAGGTAAAAAAAAAAGAAAGAAAAGAAAGAAAAGAAAAAAAGGAGAATAAATATATGAAAATGTGAATAATATATTTTTATATGGGCCTAAAGCAAGTGAATTCCTTTTAGGTAACGAATGAACTAAGTGAATAAAAAGATATTTGCTATAGGACGAAAGAAAGAATACATGACTACTAAGGAGATTTTGTTTTTAGGGAGAAATTTTTGCACTGCCTTTGTGAAAGAAACCTTTGACATTCAAATTAGTTTTAGGAAAAGAGAATCTTGTTGAGAACTAAGGTATAAATTATTTTTTGAAGAGCTAGGCAGTATGAGAAGGTTTTTTTTGCCAAGGCAAAATGGGTGCATTCATGCATTTAGGTGTATTTTGCTTGAGGACAAGCAATAACTCAGGTTTGGGGTCTAATTACTGTTTAAAAGAGTTATATTTCATGCCTCTAGACCTAGTTAATTGCTTGTACTTAAGTACATTTTGTTACATTTTAGGACATTTTGGTTAGCATTTTCAATATTGCATTAGGAATTGAACAGTGTTGGAATTAGGTGCTTTTTAATCGCTTGCGGTGGATTTTTTTGTGTGTTGGTGTGGTAGGAACAAGTTTTGGAATGAGGAAATAAAGGAGTGAAGTTTTGTTAGGGCAAAGTGCAGTTAGTTTGCCAGCACGGATGTCGTGGCAGTGCCGAGAAGACCAAATCAACATTTTTCTGGCAACAGTCCCAGCTCAAAGTCAAACTTGTACGAGATAAATCCCACTACAAGAGGAAAAGATAATCACGAGCTATTAGCCGAATCTAGCCTAATTTATTTATAAAAGCCGATGAAGGGGACCTCACAAATAGCGAAGAAAAGAAAATGAGAGAGATCCTTAGGCGTGAATAGGGGTTCAACTGCAAATGAAAGAAAGTCAAAGGCAGTCCTTTTTAGCCATCACAGGACCCTATGCTGCCGAAGTGTGGATTGGGCAAGCGAAAGCTCTTTCCAAAATTTCTTCTGTTAATTCCGTGAGTGTTCATTCAAAAGATTGAATTGAAGAAGTAGAACACAATGTTAGATAATATTTTGGTTTGGTATTTTATTTCCCAGCCCATGAGCTAATTCTCATAGGATTAGGATTACTTTCGATGAAAGCTTAAACTATTTTTATGGATGAAATATATATCTAATTTACATTACTATTTCATTGGACTGTTCTTATTTCTTAATTAAAATGCAAATGATCTCTAAACATAGAAGATTGTCCGATACTTTTAAACTGATTCTAATTCCGAAAGGGTTGGATTGGTTGGATTAAATTCAAATGAAATGAGTAAGTATTCGATAGAAACTTGTAATCGACTCTAGACATAGAGTCACGATCATACAGAACGAACCCATGCAAGATATCTAAAAAGCCTATAGACACGAGTAAGGTAACTTGAGGTTTTAATCTCGCAATAGGCAGGCCATTTTAGAACTCTTTTGTACAGTAAAGTTGATACGATTTTGCCAAGGCATTATTGATAGTAAGGGTCGATTCTAAGTAATCTTGACCTTCTGAATCAAAATCACTCTATCCTTATTATTTGTCATAGTAACTTTGCAACAACATATTTAGTTTTTTTATTTCTTTTTTTACATTATATTCGGATAATCACTCTCGTTATTGCCATTACATTTTTTCTCTCACTTTTGCCATAGTATTTCCAATTATTCGTCAATTTCATCTATCGCATACATCATCATTCCTTTGAATTATCACTACATACTTACCTTAGTTTACCATTACATCTTATTCATCAGTCCTGCCATAACATTAACCATATTACAATAACTTAACCAATTTTGTGCCTCAATTTGATCCTCGTGGGAATGATACTCATTCATAACTTTTTTTTGAACCGACGTCTGTACTTGCACAAAATTGCACATCATTTTACACACGAAAATGATCGAATTTGGAACTCCGAGCTATAGTAAAGGTGAGTTTCTGGTGAGCCTTTAACTTGACTCATAGATGTTAAATTTACAATGGTTATTCGTATGTTGGCATCTTCTCGAAAAACTGATGAATACATGTGGATTTGAAGTATCGTAAGAGTTCTGCATGTTTATAAATGAGACATATGAGTTGCGACATGAATAAGATGATGCGTGGTATGTACGCATGTGAAATTAGGTTTGGAAGAGTATGAATTTCTCAGGAGTGTGTGAATGATTCTAGGCAAGTGTGTTTTTTGTTAAATGATTAAAAAAATCATTAGTGATGCCTTCAATGGGGTAGGTTCATTGCTAACCGGAGTGACAGATCACAAAATGAAAATACATGTAAGACCATGAGGTAGAGACCTATGACATCATATAACAATCGAAATACTCATGTTGATACCACTTGTACGATTTAAACCGGAGTGGCAGATCATGACCTGTTGAAGAAACCCCATGGCACGCTCTGTGGTGTATTCTATGATTCCTTTATGGCATATTCTGTGATGCCTTTGTGGCGTATTCTATGATGCCTTTATGGCGTATTCTGTAATGCCCTTGAGGCAAAGTTTGGATAATTGCCTTTGTGGCGAGATCTGGGTAAGTTTTGAGACTTCTCCATTAGCTGACTCTGAGGCAGAGATCTGGGTAAGTTTAAAGATATTCCTGATTGGATAGCCTTATAACGAAATTTGTAAATGACCTAAGAGTATTTCATGAAAGAGTTCTCAATAGTGTTTCTGAAGGGTGAATCCGCCATCGTAGTCCGTTAGTACATAAAATTTGGCATATTCGTAACTATGGATAAAATTTGGCATATTCGTAACTATGGATGGTCTAAATGTTCACCAAACCTGAGTTTGTCTACACTATGTATGAAACTTATCTAAATTCTATGGTATTCGCCAAATTTGAGTGTTTCATGCTATATATAAAGGTTATATGAAGTTTAAGTTGTTCATCAAACTTGGGCGTTCTCATGATATATAATATGGTTGATTGGGGTCTCTAGGGTGACTTCGAATGTTGCATTTATCATAATAAGTTGGAGTTGGGTTGTTTGAGATATGATCTGACTGATATCTTGATAGTTGTCAATTCCAGTATGAGATTCTGCCAAAACTAGGATTTGTTTAAAGTTCATCTTAAAAAATCAGTTAGTATAAGTATCCGCCAAGAACAATATTGAAGAGCACATCATCTTGGTTGAAGTGTTCATGATCTGTCTTTGTGAGGATTTTGTATAATATCCTTGTAAGGAATGGATCCATTTCTGAGAAAAGAAATGAGATTCGTATTGAAAGGTGAAATCTATAATCTACAAAAGGAGCGAATTGTGTATGTGCTGATCAAGTATGGAAGTTGGAAAATATGTATGTGCCGATATTAGAAAAGTATTCACCGAAGACTTAAAAGAAATTCAGAATATTCAATTTGAGGAATGCAACAATAAATACATCAAGGTAATCTGGGTTAATATTCACTAAGTTCATTTGAACTTACAACTGTTCATTTATGATGAAGGTTTCGATAAAGAGTTGGTACGCTAGAACGAACCAAGCCATGAATGCCCTAGGGTTATAGCTCGAGTTTTGATATTATGTATACAAAGGACACCAGAGGGTTATGACACTTAGTACTCTACACCATGTTGAGTCTATCTTTGACATAGTTTTACGTTGTAACGTCATATGCTATATTTGAAAGTATGATGTATTCTTAAACATTTTCTTTATTAAATATTTTGTTTTTAGATAGTAAATAAGGGAATAAGAAGTATGTTTAGATTGATCATACACCTGTTGTAAAAATTTTGGTTAAGTGTTTATGTGTTGTAACATCCGATATTTGGGCCCGATAATTCAGGTTAGGTAAAGGGTGTTACAAGTACTTCCTGGACTTTTCAACCCAGTACTTTGTAATATGATCCAATTAGATTCTGTTTTTCTATTTCCTAAAATAAACTCCAATATTTATATTAAATATTTTTCTCATCCCAATTTTACCCTCGATAGAATTATGTCAAATTTACCCATGATAAAACTTATGAGAAAATATGTTTAATATTTCACCATTCACTTGTTCACTATGACCGTATAGTTTATTTTCATTTTTGGCCTATAAAATAGCTCAAATAAATAAACTCAATCTTCCGATCATTTTGAAAATTTCTTCTTCATTTCTAAATGAATTCATTTCTCATTTTCATTGTCATTTTCATTTCCATTTTGAGAAAATCACATTCATTACCAAATGATTCCTTTTTCTCCATTTCCATTTTCATTTTCGAGAAAACCATAATCATTTCTTGAATGTTTTCCATTTCTTCATTTCTATTTATTTTGTTCATTTTGATTCAACATGCAATTCATTTTTGGTTTCAACGGGCTAGTGGAGGGATCGATTTTACATATGCAATTGATGCTCAAATGATTTATAACTAAGTTCTAGCTTTTCTCCTATTAATTATAAACTCATTTGGTTATGAAGTCATTCCACTATATTTTCATGATTGAGCTCTCCCCAACAGCATACCATTATGAAAGCAACTTGATTAGTGCTCGTCGAATGACCTTGTCATAAGTGTGTTACCCTCATAGGATATCCTTAATCTCTTTAGGATAATATCTGTTCTCCCAATATGATCCTATTTTATTTCATGGTAATCATCACATCTTCCTTCATGAAAAGTCAATTACTATCAAATTGTAAACAAGTCATTCATCACAAAGACGAATGTCCCGTGACCACATTACTTTTCAACAACCATGTAATGCCAATGCGAGGATACCATTTACCCATGTCTTGGGCTATTAATTCCACTATTGTCAATGACACTACATACTGTAGAAGTCATACACCCAACGCACCAACTGTCGGTTCCTTATTTATTCAAACTCAAACTTTTACTTACATTAAAGTGTACGAGTCATACATAGATAGCTCGTGATCCACTCAGGATTTAGGTATGCCACACTATGAACGTCACAAGTGAATTAATCCATAAATGGATTCAGGATCTATTCTTCTTGGGTCTTTCCGGTGTACTATCAATTCAGCTAGTCACATTTATTTCTCTATCTTCTGGCAGTCATCTGCTTTGATGCCCAAGACAAAGTGACCTGTTGTCAAATGTAGTAGTTAACTCGGGTTATTTTAACACTTAAGGAGCTTATTTTCTAGCTAGTTTAATATTTTATATTATATTTTCATTATTTATTAGTTAGGAATAAATATTAGTAAAATAAGTGTTTTTAACACATTTTATGAGTGTTGTGACCTATTAGGTCGACACAGGCCTTAGGTAGTGCAATATGTGCAATTAAGTGTGTAGGATGATGATTATAGGTCTAATTATTGTGGGAGCAAGGGACGAGTGATGCACAAGATTCCTGTGTTATCAGAGCATGAAAAAAACCATAGAAGGCACAAATCACATATTGTGTCGCGCCATAGACCCTGTATGGCACGACATAGGTTGACGTGCTACCCAATGATGTAACAGCCCGTTTTTCAATGATGTAAAAAATACTGGATTTGAGACCACATATCCGATGAGTGAGTCTAAAAAATTATTAAATAATATTTACGAGTTAAATATATCATAAAAGTGAATCGTGATTTAATAGATTTTATTAATTAGTTAGTTAGTCAAGGTATAACTGGTGCGTACCGAAAGTCAGTGGTTTTGGAACATGAGGTATCGAAACCTCATTTCTATAAACCAAGCCTGTAAATATTTTTATTAAGTATTTACAAAGTTTTTGTATAGGTGAATTGAGGTTTGGCCTGGTAAATTTGATGAATTTTTTGTTAATTAAGGAAAAAAGGACTAAATTGTAAAAATCATAAAAGTTAATAAGTATTAGTTATTATTTGCTAAAAGGCATAATTAACATTTATTTAAGGTTTTATATGGAAATTAAACCATTTCTATATTAGTTTCCGGTTAATGTATGTGATAATTGAATATTTATAATTAAATATTAGTTAAATTAAGTTAAAGTAAATAAATTAAAAAATTAAAAACATAAACAAATGAAGTCATCTTCTTGATTTTCTTTTTCTCCAAACTGAATAGCCATTTTTGGAGCTTTCCATGTTCGACCAAGCAATCCTTCTTGCAAAGTAAGCTTTCTGATATGCCATAATTTGATGTAGCAGATTAAACTAGTTTTCGCACTTAAGGAGCATGAATACAAGCATTTCTGTTATATTTTAGTAAGTTTCTTTAGTTTTACTTATACCTAATAAAATGTGTGAATTGAGTATTTTATTATTGACCTTTAGGGTCGAATGAGGCCTAAGGGAGAGCTAACGTACTTCATGAGTGTGCAGAAGACCATTAGAAGGCATTTTAGGTCAATACTGGGCACTATGTTGCAACACGGGAGGAACGATGTCACAACATTGAGAGCAAAATAGAGAAAGGATGAAACTGCCTTCAATGTTGCGACACTGACTGAGTGTGTCGTGACATACCACTGAAGACATCCCATGAGGAGCATATCGACTTCTTTGTCGCGACACAGGTCCTGGTGTGCCGCGACATCGACTCTGGGACAAAAATTAAACATGAAGCAGGGGCTTTTTGGTCTGCACAATCAAACATAAAGCTCGAGGATGCCAGTTAACCTAGGGTTCAGGACGATGACCACCTGAAGGTTATAAATAGGCTTATTTGGCACATGTTATGGACTAAATTCCATTAACCTAGACTCTCTTTTTAGATTTAGTTTCGTTTTCTTTGTTTCTTAGGTTTCTCAAAGGTTAGTTTATTTATTCATTACTTTCCTTCAAGAGATTTGATTTATAAAGACGATCAAATTCTGAGGATTTTTGTTATTATTTATATAAATCAGGCCTTTCTTAAACTCTACACTTCAATTCATTCCCCATGTTTCATTCTTCCATCTCTTCCAGATTGTTTATGAAAGTCATGAGGAATTAATCCTTCTATGGGGGATTAGTGAGTGGAGGCATAATCTATTAACTATTTTGCAGGGTTTCTCAACAGATCAGCTATTTTGGAAAGGAAGAGCGTGAAACAAACCCTAGGCTTGACAACCCCGGGAAGTAATCAATGTGGAAATTAACCCAAAATTGGTATTGCCCATCCGTGAGCACCTTCACCCCAAGCTAGTCTAGACTGTGATGTCGGAAGATAAGTAGTCCTTGTAGGCTCGTTATGTTAGTGGAAGATCGAAAGATCCTGCCAGGGTAGCGACTAGTTGGTTGACGAGGAACTCGAAACGACATTTGATTGGGATTGCCACAGTAAGCTAATCACCCATCATTAGATTTGATTCCTTCTACTTTTTCTATCTCTTGAAATTTAGTTTTTCTTTTATGTTATTTTTTATTATTATTAGTACTATAAAAATCCTAAAAATAATTTATTTATGTTTCCGTACTATAACTGGATTAAAGTATTAATTAGATCTTTTAGTGTGTAGGTGAAAATTGATCTAACCTTCGCCTCCCTTGGGTACAATCCTTAGAGTACTCACCCAATCCATTGTAAAACTATATTACAACTATACCTGTATACCTGCAGATATCGCCTCGTAATTCCATATTTTAAAGCAGTATTAACAATATTTTTTTCATAATTTTTATATTTTTGAGATTGTTCCAAGTAGGTTCAGCTAACCCGTATCTTTGTTTTAAAAACTGTTAGATATTTCTAAAGTTGTCATTAATGAAAATTGAAGTTTTTATGTTTAATAGCTTGATTATAAGCTTAGATATGTTTAAAGACTAATTTGTTAGTTTTGTGTAAATGGACCAAATTGTAATAATGTAAAATTTTTCATGAAATTTTTGAAAACTATGTTTTAGAGGGTTGTACAATGATGAAATTGTAATTGGATTAAAAATCAAAGCTTGAATTTTAAAGATATAATAATTTCAATTTTAGGGACTAAATTGAATAAAATACAAAACTTTAGGAATTTGTGTAAAATGAATAAAATATATTATATTATGAATTTAGATAGTTTCAAGTGATAAAAGTTGATAATGTGAAATGAATTATTATATAGGTCAAGGATTGAATCGTATGGAGGAAAATCATGGAAAAAGAAAAATTGCATAATAGTCCCTACGAAAAATTTGCTTGCTAGTTGTATTAGGTAATTTCATAGTATATATTTTGTGCTATTATGAACTGATTTTTGGCTGAATTGTTAATAAATCTTTAATATTAGATTGAATTTATAAATTATTGATAATTGGTACTAAAGGTGAGAAAGAACTAGGGGTCTATGTGAAACTTTTGTATTTTTGAGGAAATATGATTAGTTTGTTGTGCTGAATGAATCTGATTTGGTTATGACATGTATCCTAAAATCATGAAGTGCCCCTGATTTATAAATATTTTGAATCCTATGTAAATTCCCGTTTGAATGTAGTAAACGGTTAGATATGATTGGCATGCCAATAGGGTTAGAATGCAAGCTTGTACGGGTTTGCAATTCAGTGCCTCCATTTACACTACGGTGCCTCTGTTTACATTACGGTGCCTTTGTATAGCATTATGATGCTCCCTAGATTATTTTTCTATAATTCAACGAGCTAACTGTTAAAAGACAGTATATTGATTGATTTCATGAGCTTCTTGGAAATGATATATTGGTATGACTATTGAAATGTTAACTGATGAAATTAATTGAATGATAAGTATGTCTTTAAAATTTGTTTGGAAATGATATCAAAATTACTGGAAAGTTTATAGTTTATATGCATGAAATACTTGCTTTATAAATGTGATATGTGGTGACAGGGATATATGTTTAAAAGAAATGGTATTTGATTCTGAATATGAATTGATACGATCAATTGGTTAATATGATTCATATGTTGGATCTTCCCCATTGAATGATACAAAAATATTAAAATGTAACACCCTCTACTCGACCCAAACCACCGGATCCAGTTATTGGATGTTATAACACATAAACACTTAACAAAAATTTTACAACCGGCGTAAAAGTATTCTAAAACATACTTCTTATTTTATTTTCTACTATTCTTAAAAATAAAAGATGGTGTTTAATAATACATTAGATTTTCAAAATCAATATATGACTTTACAATTTAAAACTATTGTAAAGATGGTATTCTCACGGCGTAGTGTACTAAGTGCCATATTCCTAAAGTGCCCTTTGTATACATAATACTGCAACTTAAATTGCAACCTTGGCGCATTCCTGGCTTGGTCCCTCCCAATGTACCAACACTTTAATCAAAACCTGCATAAAAAATAAATGTTTATAAGTTCAAACGAACTTAGGGAATTTTAACCCAAATTACCTTGGCGTACTAATGATTGGATTCTTCAACTTGAAGATTCTAGATTTCTTTTTCAGCCTTCGGCGGATACTTTTTCTAATATTGGCCACATGCATATACGCCGATCTTCACACTTGACCATCCTACACAAAGATATCACATTAGGCAGAATTTAGATTTCACTAAATGCAATCTCATACGCTTCTTGGAAAACGGTTACAATCATCCAAAAGATATTTATGCAAAATCTACTTTCAATGGATTCTCATAAAGATAGATGTTGAATACTTCTTTCAGATGATACACAAAGATGTTACTCTTGGTGGATTCTTATAATAGTTGATCTTTTATGATGAACTTTATGAATCCTTCCTTTGGCGAACTATCATGCTGAATTTGGTAGCTATCAGATTACCATCAAGATCTTAGTTCAACCCATACCATAACTTATTCTAATGGAGGATACATTCTAAGTCATCCCAGGCAATGTTATCTCATATCATGAGAACGCTCTGGGTTGACGGACAACTTATACTTCAAATAACCTTTTTATATATAGCGTGTAATACTTAGATTTGGTGGGTACAATAGAATTTAGATAAATTTCTTACATAGCTTAAACGAACTCAAATCTAACGAACACTTAGACCACCCATATCTACGATTACCACAAGTTCTCTATACTAGCGAGTTACTATGGCGGTTTCTCTCTTCAGAAACACTTCTGGAAGCTCTTGTTAGGAAATGAGCCTAAGGCATATTCAAATTTTCCATAAGAATATCCAAATGGAGATATCTTCAAACTTACCAGATTTTATCATGGTATCCGTTAGTGAAGAGTCTCAATGCTTGCCCAGATCACGACACATAGGCGATTGACTAGATTTCGCCACAAGGGAGTTGCAAAATACACCACAAAGGCTTTACAGAATATGCCCCACAGGCATCATAGAATATGCCACATAGGCATCATAGAATACACCATAAAGGCTTTATAGAACATTATGTGTTTACTGTCCTGGAGGACTATCTCAGAAGGTGCCATGGGTTTCTCCCACATGGTCTTGTACATATTTTCATGTTGTGATCTACCAGTCCGATTTACATCTCATCACAGGCAACACCTTGAGTATTTTCATTGTCATATGATGCCATGGGTCTTTACCACATGGTATTACAGATATCTACATATCATGATTTGCCAGTCCGGTGAGCAATGTACTTCCCTATCCCAAGCACTATAAATGATTATTTTACTCGATTAACAAAGAACACACTTACCCAGAATCTTTCACACCTTATTGAGAAATTCGTACTCTTCCATACCTGATTTCACATGCATACATGTCACACATCATCTTATTCGTGCAACAACTCATATATCTCATTTGTAAACATACAAAGCCCTTACGATACTTCATATATACATGCATTCATTAGTCCTCTGAGAAGATACCAACATACGAATAACCATTGTAAATTTAACATCTATGAGTCAGGCTAAAGGCTCACCTGAAATTCACCTTTACCGTAGCTTGGAGTTTCAAATCTGATTGTCCTTCTCGAACCAGCAGCAACAACTGCTTACAAGAACATTGGATTACCACTAAAATCATTTTTATAGACAATTTACCAATATATCAACTACATACAACCCCTATGCAGGGCCTCCTATTCACTCCCTACTATATTTATGTCTTTTAACATCCTTACTCTTTCAAAATCATAACGTGCAGAACTACTAGACTTACCAAGAGGTTGAAACATGCACTGATTCCCCAGAAACCTTAGCTTCCAGTTTAACGAAAAAGAAAAGTATATTTAGGTTTAAGAAGAAGAACTAGAGTATGGAACAAAAGGAAGAAAAAAAACCATTTGAATGTTCCCTTCTTACCATATATATACTAAGTTCTTTTTAATGGATTTTGAGAAGTTTCAAACGTATGTAAAATTTTTCTTTTCATGTCTTACAAGAAATGAAAAAATATAAAAGAGAATCTGATGCAGATGATGTTTGACCAGCCAATCCATTTAGTTGACTCCCAACCAATCATGTTACAGAACCCACTTTGCACAACGTTCGAGCAAACCGACGTACCATACTTCCTTTAAAGCTCATTCATTTACATCACTGAACTTTTCAAGCCAAAAATCACTTCAGACAAATCATAGACTTATCAGAGTACCCGACAAGGGGAAAACAAAATATGCCACAAAGGAAACATAGTGAATATGTCATAAAGGCTAACATACAGGATACATCATAAAGGCTAACTAAATACGCCACAAAGGTTAACAGAAATCCACAAGGGACAAATCATAATATGCCATAAAGGCGAGACTGAATATGCCATATAGGCATTACTGAAACGCCACAAAAGCTCTGTTGGATGCCTCCCAAACACCACAAGTGAACTGTTGTGTTTGCGATATGGATTTTCCTAAACTCACAATCGCGTGAGGTTTGCCCAGCATCACCCCGGGACACGTTGAAACTGTAGTCAATAAATGCAACTCATCCACCCTTTTCAGAATGTCCATGGCCATGGACTTTCTTCAAAATTGTCATACAAAAATTCATTTCTACTATCCCGACAGACTTTATCGAATACCACTCCGCTTTCAAAACTCACATCACGTAACCTTTCAACACTCAATTACACCCTATTTTCCTAACCCTTTTCAATCACACAACATATATCTAACATAAGTAAACATCTAGGTAGGCTGAACTCATTTTCTTAACCAAATCATACTTTATACATGTTTTACACACAACAAAACAATCACGTATCATATTATACATCTCAAGATCCGATACATAGTTGCTACACAGAATCACATGTACTCATACATATAATCCATTACATACTGGACTCACAAATGCACAATACCAAGATTTCATACATATTTTTAGCAAACATTAAAATACTCATACACCATTACTAGAATATCAATCACAAAATATCTATCTAGAAGGACTTTAGAGTAGTCGATATTAAGGTCTCACCTGAGAATCACCTATTGTAGCTCAAAGCTCCAGACTTAGACATCCTTCTCGAACCAACAACAACAAGTGCTTAAAGAACATAGATTCAAAATTACAACCCTAATGCATACAAATTACTTAACATCTGAAACGTAGATAACCCCCATGCAAGACCTTGTACTGACAACTTACTGTTCATACTTTTTTTACATGCTTACTCTGTCAAAACTTAACAAATAGAGCGATGTTACTTTCTCAGAGATGGAATGATCACTGATTTACCTAAGAACATTAGATTTCAACTTAATGGAGAAGAAATACAATTAGAATTGAGAAGAAAGAATTAGAGAGTAATTTTGTAAAAGACCAACTTTTCTTAAAACCTTCTCACACATATATATCACCTCATCCTATTTAGTGGAACTTAATAAGTGTCGCTTAATTCAAGATTTGTCCTTCTTAATGGCCTATAGATTCTGAGAGACATAAATTAGAGTCTTGTCCATATGCTATTTGACTAGTTAGTTTAGTTGGCTTTTAACCAAATCAACTTACCAAAACTTGCTCTTCACCGTGCTTGAACAATTAGGCGTACTATACCTTTTTCGGTAACCTACACAAGACTTACTTTTCTTTTATCGAATTCTTTTTTTATTGAAGCACATGTCAAGAAATAAATCCTGATATACTTCTATGGGCGGATGCTCAATTCACCAAAGCATTGATTCACCAGAAGCTTACACTTCTTCAATTTGGATAAACCAGATTTGGGTGTGACAGCTCACATCTCCAAATTGTTGAATCAACTCCTTCAGAAGGAAACACCATTCGTATTTAATCAAGAGTGCATCAAAGCTTTTGAGGTAATAAAGGAAAAACTTATCTCTACACTTATTATTATTAATCTTGATTGGTTGGAACCTTTTATTATATTGTGCGATGCTAGTGACTATTTTGTAGGGAAAGTGTTGGGGCAAAAAAAGAACAAAATATTTTATGCTATTTAATATGTAAATAAGGTATTAAATTCAGCACAATGTAATTATACTACTGATGAAAAATGAAATTCTTGCTATTATGTTTGCATGTAAAAAATTTCGCCCTTATTTAATGGCAAATAGATTATATGTCTACACTAATCACTCTACATTGAAGTATGTTATGAAAAAGAAAGAAACAACAGCTAGATTAATGAGGTGGGTTTTATTGCTTCAAGAATTTGATCTCTAGATGATAAATCGAAAAGGAATGAAAAATAAAATTACAAATCATCTTTCAAAAATAGAAAATGAAATGAAAGTGGAAAATTCTAAAGAAATAAAAGAAACTTTTATTGATGATCAACTATTTAAGGCAGAAATAAATCAGGAAGGGTATAAGGATAACAAGATGCCATGGTACGTTGATTATGTGAATTACATTGCTAATGGAGTTTTCTTGATAAATGCATCGTGGCAAAAAAAGAAGAAAATCACACATGAGTCGAAAAAAATATCTATAAAGAACCATATATTTTTCGGCAATGCGCTGATCAACTATTTGAAGATGTATAGTTGAGGAATAGATAAATGACATCTTACAAGGTTTTCATACTTCACCATGTGGAGGACATTTTGGAGGAAAAAGGACTCAAAAGATATTAGAATCAAGATTCTATTGGCCTACCATGATTAGAGACGCTTATGAATTTCTTCAGGGGTGCGATAGATGCCAACGGACCGAAAGTATATCAAAAAGAGATGAAATGCCACAGACGGGGATCCTCGAGGTAGAAATATTTAATGTTTGGGGAATTAAGTTTATGATATATTTTTTAAGTTTCCTCGGTAATCAGTACATCTTGTTAGTAATTGACTACGTCTCTGAATGGGTTGAGGCAATAGCGCTGCCCACAAATGATACGAGGTCAGTAGTCAATTTTTTAAGGAAGAATATATTTAAAAGATTTGGAATGCCTGCGCTCTTGTGAGTGATGAAGGATTTCACTTTTGTAGTAAACAATTTGAAATAGCCTTAGCCAAATATAGTGTGAGGCACCGAATAACAATGACATACCACCTTCTAGCTAATGGACAAACAGAGGTGTCTAATTAAGAAGTCAAACAAATATTGGAAAAAATAGTCAATTCAAACAGAAAAGATTGGGCACTCAAATTGGATGACGCATTATAGGCGTACGGAACAATATATAAAACTCCCTTAGGGATGTCCTCTTATAAACTTGTGTATGGAAAAAAAAATTCATTTGCCAATTGAATTGGAAAAGAAAATGTATTGGGCAATAAATGAATTGAACTTAGACCCCAAATTACCCAAGTAAGAGAGATTATTCCACCTGCAAGAATTAGAGGAGATCTAAGTTATGGCATATGAAAACGTAAAGCTATATAAAGAAATGAGTAAACTCTAGCATAATGCAAGGATACAAAAACGGGATTTCTTACTGGGATAGAAGGTAATCTTGTTCAACTCAAGATTAAAATTATTTCCCCACAAGTTAAAATCAAGATGGATAGAATCGTAAACTATAAATCAAGTGACACCCCACGGTGCAATAAAGCTCACTGGAAATGGGGGACAACATTTTCTCCTTAATGACCAAAGGGTGAAACATTATTTCAGTGGAACTACTAAAGAGGTCATTGAGACAAAAGATTTACAATGCAAATTCATATGGACTCAGTATGAAGAGAGAAACACTCTGGAAGAAAATTGGGAGCGGGATGAACTGTTAGAAAATTCTACGGCCAATAGGGAAAGAATTGAATTAAGGGAGGAATGCTCATTCAAAAGAATAAAACAACCTAGTGAAATCAGAAATTGTTCTTCATGTTGCGACATTGACTACTCATGTCACGACATTGGAAGAAATTTGATACAGTTATACAGCCCTCGACGTCACGACAACAAATGGGGATGTCGTGACACCCCTGCATAACCTGCTATTTTAGTTTTACTAACTTAGGACGTAAGTGGAAGTAATTTAATAGAATTCAAATAGGTAACATAATATATCTTTCTTATAAAAAGAAACTTTAACTTATATTTAACCCTTGACTTTTATTATCATCTATTTTTAGAGATTTTTGAACTGTGAAAACCCCCTATCAAATCTATAAAATATGCAGGTATTGGAATTAGAATTCGTTACGTCTCTTCAAGAACAACATTACAAGTGAACCAACAACATCAAAGGAAGTATTCACGTCAAATAAAGTTTGATTTCTTTAATCCCAACTTTGATATCAGGAATACATCTGTTCAATTCCAAATAGAAGTTATGGACAAATATCTACTCCATCTACAACCCAAAACGTTCTTCCAAGAATATGGTTTTGATCCTTTAATGAGAATTTAAAAAGGAGTATGGGAAATTATAACTGAATGTGAATGGACTGCTTTTTGTCTAGCACAAGAACTCATGGTTATACCATCTGTGTAGGAATTTTATTTAGCATTAAAAGAGAGAGAGACAAAGAGGCCATATAATGAGATGCTAGCACATGTTACAATTAAAGAGATTGATGTTTTAGTAACTCCTGGCCGTATTTGCCAATACTATGATGCACTGTACTATTACTGCGATTTCCTGTTAAAAACCAATTTACATCAGTTTAGAACATAGACATGGAGGAGGCAGTAGTGTCCTTAACCAAAGGAAGAGAAGAATGGACATATCAAATAGGCACTAATCTTCCAACGACATTCAATCAAGCATTAATGAATCCTATGCCAAAAATCTGGATGCAATTTATTTGTTTAAAAATATTTCCTACATCATACATCTCTAAAATCAATCCTTTACAAGCTACTCTAGTGTAAGCAATATTATAGAAGAAACAAATATGTATTCATACTTGGATTTATTACAGTATGCTTGAATGTGTGTGAGATCAAACCAAGGGGACATTTTTTCCACACTTAATAACAGAGTTATGTAAGAAAACATGATTCCCTATGGAACAAATGGAAAAATGAATGAGCCCTTCAAAGAAATTACTATTGTAATGACCCGTTTTTCAATGGTGTCAGAAACAATGATTTTGGGGCCAAAAATCCAATGAGTAAATTTGTAAATTTTATTATTTAAATATTTATAGAGTATTATTAATGTTGTATTAAAGTTACATTAAGAAATTTAGATGTTTAAATGGTTAATTAAATGAAAATGACTAAATCGTAAAAAGTGTAAAAATTTCTATTAGTTAAAAGGGTCAAATGGCTATGAAAATGAAAGTAAATGGACTTGAATGGTAAATATGCAATTTTTAAAAGTGTTGGACGGTTAGTGGGGTAATTTAGTTAAAAAGTAATGCTTATTAAAATATAAAACATTACATTATATGTCATAATAATTAAATAAATAAGAAAAGAAAGGAAAAAGAAGAAGAAAAAAGATAATTCATTCATCATCTCCATCTTTTATTTGAAACAAAAAGCGGGAGAAGGAGACCTAGCTCACGTCTAGCTTCAAGCTCCAATTGGTAAGTCATTTTTGATCGGTTTCTTGTAATTTTTATGTTTTTGAGATCGTTGCAACTAGGTCCAACTAACCCATACCTCGATTTTTAAAATTGCTACAAATTTCTAAAGTTTCCATTGATGACTTTAATATGTTTTTGAAGTTTTATGATAGATTGTTAAGCTTGGATGTTAAATGGATATATTTTGTTAAGTAATTTTGATGATTCAAAAGTTTAGGGACTTATTTATGAAAATGATAAAATTCAAGGAGAATTTTTTATATTTTGGATAAATATGGTCTGATATAAGATTGGGTAAAGATTGGCTAGCATGATTTATGGTTAAAAATGTTTAAATTGCAAGTTTTGGGTATAGGGACTAAATTACATAAATGTTAAAATGTTGGGGGAAATTTTGTAAAAATATTAAAAAGGACTTAATTGCATAAAATGAATTAATTTTTCTGTTAGAATTAGTGAATTGAACGAAATTATTATTTCACATCAACAACGAGTTAAAAATCGAGAAGAGAAAATTACGAAATAGCCCCTGTACTTAGTCATTGCTGCAATTTAGTCTGGTAAGTTCGTATGAACTGTAACCCTTTAAATGTTGTTTAAATTGAATATTTATTATGTTTTTTGATCTAAATGAATCAAAATACACACATATCAACGCTATGATGAATTCACGGATATTGAGTCCCGATTGAACCTTAAGAATTCATAGGATAAAAATGACATGTCATTAGGGATTTCATTTTTTAGGTGTTGGTCTTAAATATCCTACTAGTGGCTGAGGTCCTACATTTGTTGTGGATTCTCCGCAGCTCGTGTGAGCAGCATCATGTAGCTTACATTCTGACCCACAGCTCGTGTGAGCAGGCCTATTTCACAGCTCGTGTGAGCAATGATGTAAAGGAAATGTTATGGTTATATGTAAAGCCACACTTCGTGTGATCTTTCCCGAGTATCCGATGTAATTCTAGATGGTTCAATGGGTAAGAAAAGGAATGGAACAGTAAGTGACTTAATGGAAAGGTTCATAACTAAATGGAAAGCTTAATGCGTTTGTAATGTATCTTATGAAATCTATTAATGTTATAAATGAGTTCATAGGATTGTCAATAAATCTACTAACATGTGAGCTTGATGATGCTTGAATAGGCTTATATTAAACTCATGATATTGGAAATGGTATGTAAGCAAATAGAATGAATCATGATTGTATGGTAACAATGATGAATTAAATGTTATGTTTATACATGGTTGATTTCATATGTATCATGAACAAGTCTACTAACTTATGAGTTTGATGGTGTTATGTAGGCTTTTATTAAGCTTATGGCATTGGTAAAGGTTTATATTTATTCTATAAATTTCATTATTGAAATGGTAAGTTATGTTTAAAGTTTATACAAGCTTACCAAGCACTCATTACTTACGTAGTTATTTTTCTTTGTCTTATAGATTTTTTAGAAGCTCGGTCGGTCGGCTGGAAGCTCGTCGGAGACCTATCACACTATCCAGCAATCAATTTGATAGTTTTTGAGTAATTTGGCTAAGGTTTATAATGGCATGTATAGGGTACTTTGCAATGGTATTATGGTGTATGAGTTAATAGTGTTTTGCCATGTTTAAGCTTCTGAAAGTTATGTTGGTTTGGTACACTTTGATGCCTTACCAAGATATGTGATTTTGGTTACTTTAAAGTGTTTTTTATAAGGTTATCTTGGCATGTTGATGATGGTTTTAAAAATGGTTACTTATGGCATGTTTTAGTTCATATTTGAACTAGGTTATTATGTATGGAAATGACAATGTTAACATGTATAGGATGTTGTGTAATGGTGCCTTGATATGTTTAGGTATTCAAGATTATGTTTGAATGGTGCACTTTTATGTTTATCAAATATGGTCATTTTAGTTACTTGTTAAGGCTTGTAAATAATGCTCTTATGGTGTGTTTTGAATGGTTTGAAAATGGTTAAATGTTGTATGTTTTAGTACCTAAATGGACTAGGTTTGTATGCATGAAATGAGGCATATGAACATGATTAGGTAAGTGATGTTTGGATGCTAATTGTGGTGCCTTTGAATGGCATATTGGTTAGTTGAATTAGGGTCTTGGAAATGGAAAATATATGTGTGCTTGGATGATTTTTGGTTCTTAGAAAGTGTACATAATTGGACTAAATGTTTATGCATGAAATGGTTTTGAAACATTTTGATTTTAGGTAAATTTAGGGTTTACACGGCCTGAGACACGAGTGTGTGACTCAGCCATTTGAGGCACACGACCTAGTGACACGACCACGTGTCATTTAAGGATTTCTTAGGGTTAAAGTTAATGAGTTACATGACCTAACACATGACTTAGCGCACAGGCATGTGGGGCAGCTTAGAGAGTTACACGGCCTCGTACACGGGCCTGTGACACGACCGTTTGACCCTACTCAAAGAGTTACACGGGTGAGGACACAAGCTGGGACACGACTGTGTGTCCCTTATTCGAAAGTTACATGGCCTGAGACATGGGCATGTGTTCAGCTTGTGAGGCACACGGCCTAGCTACATGACCATGTGACCCTTGTTTTCTAAATTTTGCATCTTTTTCTTAAACTTTCCAAACTGTTCCAAATAGGTCTCGAATTACTTCTAAGTCATTTTATTTCTCATTCATTGAAGAGTTGAAACCTAACTTTTTCTTCAAAAAAAAATTCTATGTAGGAACCTCACATGAGAAAAGCACTACATTTACGAACTTCAAATGAATGAGGAAGGAATCACCCAACATAAGACTACGACAATGTCACGATCAATCGGGTAACTTCGTTTCTTATCTACTTAGGGGTTGCACATTAGGGAAAGTGTGCTATCTAAAGTGTGTGTGGGGGGGGGAACATAGGAAACTTCGTTTCTATTTCTATTTCTATTCCTTTTTTTTATTTTTCTTTTCAAAAGTGTGCTTGAGCTTGTAGAAATAAAAGTGATTGGTTAGGAACATGTATATAGGTTGCTTGTATTTATTGTAAATTTGGCATGATAACGAATGATTTTAAATTTTTAGTTATTAGACTACTAAGTTCTATATATTACACTGTAAATAGGCATTAAGTAATTGACTATACCAAATGACAGAAAAAATATAGGGAAACAAGCATGCTAGTATGAATGATAAATGGTTAGAATTCTAATTTCTTGATTGATTAAATTTGTGAATATTGAGATACCTAGGGATGACCTAAGGCATTGCTTGATACAACCCAGAGCCAAAATGACCTTATTCATCAGTCCTTAGTACCTATATTTGAGCCATAAAACACTTATTGATGAACCTTCATACAAAACCTGATCCAAAACATAACTTGTACTTACCATTTTTCTTTGGTCCCTGAAATACACAAATTTTGACGTCAAACCATACGTTTTAAGGGATAGGTAGAGACATCATGGTAGTTTTGTAGAATTAGAGTGAAATAGGAAGAAGCAGTGTGATATAGAGATTATGGGTTTAGCTAAAATGTGCAAAACAAAGGAAAAATTTAGAAAAAAAATCAAAACGAGTAGAAAAACCATGTGAACAATGAAAAAAACATTTTGAGTGAGATATGTTGAAAAAGGCAAAAGTGACTAAAAAACAAAGTCACAAAATTAGAAAACTCAATCATTAGTGCACAAAAACTCGTAAGTTGATCATAGTTTCTTTATCTTATGACTTCCTATATGGAGAAATAAGAAATGTGAGAGAAGGAGAAATAAGGCAATGAGTCGGAAATGGTCATTAAAGGGAAGAATAAGGGACAATACGATGTGTTAAACTACTTTCGTGCTTGAAACTATTTTGAGGCTTCTTGTTCTTGAATTCCATACCAACCTTAACCTCAAAACATTACTAGTCAAAAAGTCCTATGTGTTAGATCACCAGTACACCCCATGGAGCAGCGAAAAAATAAATTCACCGTCTTAAACTTTTTTAGAGAGAAAAAGTCATTGACGACTGCTAGACCTCATACACTATATTTCGGGTGTATAAGGTTTTTCTTAAAAACCCTATATTTCCTAATTCGGGAATAGTTAATATCTTAATATGAATCAAGATTCATTATAATAATTAACCGAATTTAATAATTATAATTATCATAATTATAATAATGTTTGACCAAAAAATTACAATTACAATAATTATAATAATATTCGATCATAAATTATAATTACAATAATTATAACAAGGATTTCGGTAAATTATGCTTAGTTAAATTTTATACGAATCAAATTCATATATATTAATTTAACCATGTTCTTATTATGTGTACAACATACTTGTACATATGACTCGTTCTATATTTAATTATCCAATTAAATTAATTCTATATTCAATTTAATTCATGTGATAGTAAAAAAAAAACCAACTATGTTTGGATTCTGTTCGTTTCAACCATAGTCTGTGACCCTGTAGGTTCTTGTAATGTTAGCAGTAATACTAGAACGATTTAATATTATAAAAAATGAGTGTCATCTAGCAATGCAACAATGCTGCCTAAGTTACAAGAAGTCATGATTCGACATAACCTCTCTATGATTCACCCTTCATGTATTAAATCGTTTTGTCCTTTATATCTAAAATGGACACAAGTTATGGAACAGTCACGCTTGCATAGTGCATCTAATGTTTCTTGATATCCTTAGTAGACTATGATAAACTAATAAGTATGATATCTCATATCAACATATTCGAGCATAGCCATGCATTTCTAGTCTCACTCAATCAAGTGGCCTAAGATATTGCTCCCACTATGTAGGAGGGACAAATCCTATAGTGATCAATCATATCCCACTACATAGATTGTGGTATATCCAACATCAACCTTTATAGAACAACCAGTTACAGTGGACGTTTGACTGTTTCAAAATAGATGACTCACGATGTTCAAATAATGATGATCTCAAGCCTGAGGATCGTATACATAGTAATCACTATGAGTAATGTTGTGACTATTACATAATAATCCAAGAAACATACTCATAGCGGGTCAGTCCAATATGTTGTTCTCTAACACACATACTCGTGTATTGATTTTGACATCCCATGTCAATGACAACACTTTGTTATCAATAAACTACACATTAGTCTTAATACATTATTGTTGTCCAAGCCCATAATAATACTTGACTAAATAACTTTTAAGAATTATCATATTATTCTCAAGACATTATTATAAAATAGTTTATTTATATACACAGAAAAGAAACTGAAATAATAACGCAATGCCTTATATTAATGAACGAGGTAAAACAAGTATGTTATTACAATCATCTCATGATTGGTCTTTGGGCATACTCTAACACCTTAAGCCTCAAAACATTACAAGTCGAAAAGTCCTATGTGACCTAGGTGAATCTATTCATGAATTGACATTATATAGAGTAATTGCAATAATGACTATTTTTATTCTGCTAGGATGATCAAATTACTTATATGATTTATCAATAGATAAATATATTTGAGGATCTTGTTGTTTATATAATTTGTAATATACTGAACTTAGATATTTGAAATTGAAAATGGTAAGTCACTTACATATCATGCCAAAATTACATGTATGTACGATTATTCCTAGTTATGTTTTCCAAAACTTGTCTTTCTATTATACTTGCTCAAGAGTCGTCTTTTATTTTTCAATTTTATGTTTTCTTTCTTGAGGACAAGCAATTACTTAAGTGTGAGGGAGTTTCATCTACCGTAATTTGTTCTAGCAGTTAAACCATTTTTCGTACTTAAGGAGCTTGTATAAAAGCAATTTAGTTATAATTTTACTTTTTAGTTTGCGAATAAAAAAAGTGTGATTTTAGCTATTTATATGGCCTTAGGGGCCAAAGTAGGCCTAAAGGAAGGCTAACATATTAAGTGAATATGCAAGACATCATTCAAAGGCATAAGAACCCGAGACTAGTAGCCTTGTTGCAACACGAAGGTTCGATGTCACAACATAGTGACCAGAGTACCAAAAGAACAAAGCTACATTCATTGTCGCGACATAGCCAAAAGGTGTCGCGACATAACCCTGAAATCAAGCCTCAGCCTATAAATTGCCACTAGTGTTGCAACGCAGACTAGTGGATGTCACGACATCACCTTGAAGTGGAGAATTAATGAGCTGAGGGTGTTTTCGTCTACACAACAAACTTTAACATGGAAATGTCGGCCAAATTAGGCCAATGGACTACGACCAACCCTAAATCTATAAATAGGATTCTTTGAACACTTCATAAACATATTTTATTCTAGTTTTAGGTGAAAACCTTAATTTAGTCTCATTTTTTAGTTTCTTTAGTTTATTTTTTACTTGGGTTATTTCAATTTGTAATTCTATTCTAGTTTTGTTCTTATTCTTCGGGGAATCTGATTTGTGGATTCATCAACTTTGTGTGGATTTCTACGCTTTCAATTATCAAATAAAAAATCAGGATTCTTGTTAAACTATATTCTTGATTTATTATTTATGTTCATCTTTTCAATCAAGTTTATGTTGTTTATGAGATCCATGAGGAACTAATCCCCTTATGGGAGATTAGCGAGTGGACATGGGATCAGTTGATTGGAATAGGAAGAGCTTAAAACACTAGACCTGACAAACCTAAAATGCCATATAGGTGGGAATGAACCCAAAATTGGTATTGCCTATCTGTGAACCCTTTACCCCAATCTGGTCTGGACTGTGAGGCCATGAGATAGGTAATTCTAGCTGACTTGTTAGTTTAGTGGAAGATTGAGAGATCCTGCTAGGTTATCGACTAGTTGATTAAGTAGAACTCAAAATAGGAATTAGTTACGACCATCGAAGCGAGTTATGCTTCCATTCTTAGAATTGATAAAGGCGGTAAATTAGCTTCCCGTTATTTATTTCTTATATAATATAAATTTTCTTCACTTTATAGTTTATCATAATATAATTTAGTTAAATTACTAATTAGATATACTAACATAGAAGTTAGAATTAATTTAGTATTCACCTCCCTTAGGTACGATCCTCGAAGTACTTCTATACTTTGTTGTATAAACTATATTACAACCTGACCCGTATACTTGTAGAAACCACCTAACACTTATATTTGGTTGCAGGAATTATACTTTAGATGTTAGTACATCCAAAAGCGGTCAAATTATAGCTCTGGTTAATTCTGCCATCTATTCCATGTTATTTATAAAAGCGATGAGGAACTAATCCTTATATGGGGGAGTAGCAAGTGGAAGCATGATCTTTTAACTGTTTTGTAGGGTTATTCAATGGATAAATTGTTTGGAAAGGAAGAACGTGAAACAAACCCTAGGCCTGACAACCCTGTGAAGTCATCAAGGTAGGAATTAACCCAAAATTGGTATTGCCCATTCGTGAACACGTTGACCCTAAACCAGTCTGGATTATGAGGTTGGAAGATAAGTAGTTCTTGCTGACTTGCTATGTTAGTGGAAGATCAGAAGATCCCACTAGGTTAACTATTAGTTGATTGATGAAGAACCCGAGACGACAATTGATTGAGATTACTGAAGCGAGCTAATCACTCATCTTTAGATTTGATTCACTTTATTTCTCTCTATCTCTTCTAATTTTAATTCTTTTATGTTATTTTATTTTATTAATTTCAAAACCCTAAAAAATATCTATTATTTTACTACTGTGCTATAACTAATTTAAAAATATTAATTAGATCTTAAAGTATTTAGGTTAAGATATATTTAGTACTCATGTCCCTTGGGTATGATCCTCAAAGTACTCACTTACTTCGTTGTAAAATCTATATTACAACTCGACTCGTATACTTGCGAATACCACCTTATAATTCTCCATTCTATTGCAGTATTCACACTCTAGACGTTAGTACGTCTAAAGGCGATCAATTTCACTTTTAAATTTCTCAATACTTATTTACTTGTCATATTTTTATTATTATGAAAACCCCAAAAAATCCTTATTATTTATATTTTCGTAATATAACTTGTTTTAAGTACTAATTAGATCTTTTGGTGCTTAGGTTGAAATTTATCTAGTACTAAGTCTCATTTGGGTACAATCCTCGGAGTACTCACCTACTTTGTTGTAACTATATTACAACCTAAATCGTACACTTACGGGAACCACATCAATTATATATATCTTTTGTTGTAGTATTCATACTCTGGACATTAGTACGTCCAAAGGTGGTAAAGTTTTTGGCGCCATTACTGGGGGGCAAAGTCACTAGTTTGATTTTAATTTTTTCACTTCAATTAGAATAATTAGTAAATTCTTAGGTTGTAGATACGATTCATTTTGCAAAAAATAATTACTAACAAAATTATGTAGGTCTTAAAGACATTGTTTGATGTTGACTGGCTATAGTCCATCTTACTCATCCTGTCATTCATAGTTCACATTTTGAACTGAATCCTCTTTACTATCATGAATTTCTAATAATGTCAGATTCACCGATCATAAAACTGAGGATCCCATAGCATTATTACAGAGATTTGGTCATATATGGAGTACTGCCACTTATGCAAATGTTCCATCAGATACTATCAAGTTATTATTAATTCCATTTGCATTGGATGGGAAGGAAAAAAATGTGGTTAGATTCATTTCCCCCAAACACCATTAATACTTGGATTGAGTTTAAGCAGCTATTTTTTTCCCGAGTATTACCTATGACCAAGGTACTGAGTATTTACACAACTATTTTATTTCAAGCAAAGTACCACTGAAACATTAGGGCATGCATGGGAAAGGTTTATGACAATCCTCAGATCCATATTAGGAAGGGGTATACACTTCATAGTTCAAATTCAACATTTTTATTATGGGTTAGATAGTCAGGATACACGAAAATTCAATATTCTGATTAGGGGAAGCATTTAAACAAAAACAAGAAAGGAAGTAATGAAAATATTGGAAAATTTTAACACTAATAAATCTACCTGGGAGGAGTGTTGTGAAGTGGAAACCGGGCAATTGGAACAAGATGGAAACAATGAACAAGAATGTAACTAGTTGAAGTTAATCATAGAAGAATTAAACGATTACGAAGCAAAAGAAGAGTGGGATGCTGCTGAACAAGAGAATGATGACATGGTATCCTAACTTGATTGGTAGAGGCAGAGCAAGAGGCAATTAGAACAAAATGTCCCGAACTCAACAAAAATGTTTCATCTGTTATCAAACCTCTCAACTTAGAATTGAAACCACTACCTGAGCATTTAAAATATGTATATATGGGGGAAGAAAATATTTTGTCAGTGATTATTGCTACGAGCTTAGATGCAAACCAAGAAGAGGCTTTTTGAGTGTCCTAAAAATGCATAAAAAAGCTATAGGATGGCAATACTCTGTAGTTGATGCTCAGCATAGACTTAATCCAACTATGAAAGAGATGGTAAAGAAGGAATTGCTTAAATGGCTAGACGCAGGTATTATTTACGCCATTTTAGATAGTGAATGGGTTAGACCTGAACAGTGTGTTCCAAATAAGGGAAGTCTAATAGTAGTCGAGTATGATAAAAATGAATTAATTCCAACAAGAATAGTTATTGGTTGGAGACAATGTATTGACTACCGGAAATTGAATTATGCAATGAAAAAAAAGGACCATTTCCCACTACCCATTATTGACCAGATGCTTGATCGATTAGCAAGAAAAGATTACTATTATTTTCTTGATGGGTACTCAGGGTACCATGAAATTCCAATACATCCAAATGACTTAGAGAAAACTACTTTCATGTGTTATTTTGGCAGTTATGCTTTTAAAAGAATGCCATTTGGCTTATTCAATGCTCCAAGAACCTTTATGAGGTGCATGACAGTTATCTTCGCTGATATGCTAGAGGAGGGGTTGGACGTGTTCATGGATGACTTCTTAGTTTACGAGGAATATTTTCAAGAATGCTTGGGTAACCTTGAAAAAGTCTTAAAAAGGTGTAAAGAGACTAATCTAGTACTTAATTGGGAAAAATGTCACTTCATGGTGAAATAAGGATTGGTACTGGGACATCAAATCTCAAGGAAAGGTATGGAAACTGACAAAGCCAAAATTAAGATTATAAAAAAACTTCCCCAATCCAACGAATGCTTGGGGTAATTGAAATTTCTTGGGCCATGCTGAATTCTACAAGAGATTTATAAAAGATTTTTCTCATATCTCTAAACCATTGAATCAAATTCTTCAAGAGGAGACACCTTTCATATTTGACCGAAACTGCGTCAAATCCTTCGAGGTAATAAAAGAAAGACTCATATCTGCACCGATAATTGTTACGCTGAATTGGTTAGAACCTTTTATTGTTATATGTTATGCTAGCTACTATGCGATAGGCATAGTTTCGGGACAAAAGAGGAATAACATATTCGGGGCTACTCATTATGCAAGCAAAACACTTAATCCAGCACAATGCAATTACTCTACAACCGAAAAAGAAATGTTGGAGGTGGTGTTTGCTTGCAAAAATTTTTGACCTTATTTAATGGAAAACAGAGTATATGTTTATATTGATCACTCTGCATTAACATGCGTCATGAAGAATAAAAAGACAAAAAACATGCTAATAAGATAGGGGTTACTGCTTTAGGAATACGATCTATGGATAATAGATAGAAAGGGATTGAGAATCAAATTGCAGATCATTTATCCAGAATTGAAAATAACTTAAAAGAAAAAGATACTGAAGAAATTAGAGAGACTTTCATAGATGAGCAATTATTTAAGGTAGACATCCATCAGATAAGGCCTAGGAAACACATAAGACCCTGGTATGCAGATTATGCCAAGTATATTGCAAGAGGTGTTTTTCCACTATACATATCCTGAAAATAGAAGAAGAGGATAGTTCACGAATCAAAAAAATTAAATTTGGGAGGATCCGTATATGTTTCGGCAATGCGCGGATCAATTGGTCCAAAGGTGTGTAGCGGAAGAAGAGATACACAACATTTTACACGGATGCCCTACATCTCAATGCGGGTGGCATTTTGACGAAAAAGAACAGCCCAAAAGGTGCTACAATCATGATTTTATTGGCCAACTATAAACAGAGATGCCTACGAATTCGTAAAAAGATGTGATAGATGCCAGCAAAATGGGAGTATATTGAAAAGGGAACAAATGTCACAAATAGGAATAATCAAGGTAAAAGTATTTGACGTATGGAGGATTGATTTCATAGGACCATTTCCAAGTTCTTTCAGAAATTAATACATTCTTCTAATTGTTGATTATGTTTCAAAATGGGTCGAGGCTGTTGCTTTGCCTACTAATGATACAAAATTAGTAGTGAGATTTTTGAGAAAAAACATATTCGCTAGGTTTGGTACACCTCATGCATTGGTTAGTGATGAAGGATCTCATTTTTGTAGCAAGTAGTTCGAAGTTGCTGTAGTTAAATACAACATAATACACCGAGTGATAACGCCCTACTAACCATAAGCTAATAGGCAAATAGAAGTATTTAACTGTGAAATTAAACAAATATTAGAGAAATTAGTGAACCCAAGTTGAAAGGATTTGGCAGCAAGGCTAGACGATGCATTATGGGCTTACAGAACAACATATAAGACTCCTCTAGGTATGTTCCAATACAAGCTAGTTTATGGGAAGAATTGTCACTTACCAATTGAATTGGAAAAAAAAAGGCAGATTGGGTAATCAAAGAATTAAAATTGGATCTAGAATTAGCTAAGAAAGGAAGATTATTCCAACTACAAGAATTGAAAGAATTTCATTTTATGACCTACGAAAACACTAAAATGTATAAGGAAATGAGTAGACTTCAACATGACGCAAAGATCCGAAAATGTAATTTTTTGCCTGGACAAAAATTCTACTACTCAGCTCGAGGCTAAAATTATTTCCTAACAAGTTTAAATCGAGATGGGCAGGCTCGTACACTATACACTATGTGACACCTCATGGGGCAATAGAGCTGATCGAAAAAGGAGGGCAACTTTTTCTTGTAAATGGCCAAGGAATAAAACATTATTTTGGGGGAACGAAAAACATGGTAGTCGATAAACAATTTTTGTAATACAACAAACTATGGGATTCAGGAGGAAACAAGGGGATATTGACAAACGAAAAAGGAAATAATGATGAAAGCGACCAAATTATTGATTTCACAACACAGTCGGAACATAATGAAATCTGGTCTGCACGTTGCAACACCCATATTGAATGTCACGACAATAGGAAACATTCAGAATAGGGGAACTGCTCTCGACGTCGCGACACCCTTGTATAACTCTACTTTCCAAACTAACACTAACTGCTGACGTTTTGTTGTTTAATTATATTAGGTTTCTAGTTATTTCACTTCTTGCTAATTAGAAATAAACTATAACTGTTGAATATATTATTATTTTCTTCTAAAAGCATAAATAGGTCACATACATCCTTTTATTTTTACAACTAATAGAAAGAAATATCAGTTTGCAAAAGAAGAAGATAGTACAAGGGATTCCAACAAAATTAGATTATCGAATGGCCAATTTCAGTGTAAGTGTTTCAAGTCCATCTATTGAATTCTGAGAAAATGACATGGATAAATACTTACAACAACTACAATCATACACTTTCATCCAAGAGCAAGGATTTGATCCTTTAATGTGAAATTGTAAAGACGTTTGAGAGAATGCAATAGAAAGAGAATACACCAATTCTTGCTTGTCGTCTGAAGAACCTACAATAGTTCCTATAGTGCAGGAATTTTATCTAGCATTGAAACAAGGGGAAGCAACCAAAACATTTTATAGGATGCGATCTTTTGTGAAGGTTAGGAAGATCAATGTCTCGGTAAATAGGATGAGTTTTTGTCAATTTTATGATGCACTGTATTATTATCGCGACTATCTATACAGAACATATTTTAAGGAGTTAAAAAATGTAGACACAGAAGAAATACTGAGATTCTTGATAGAAGGGAATGAGGTGTGGACATATCGAACAGGAACATCAATACCTGAAACATTCAATCAAGAGTTAATGACACGAAAAGCCAAGATGTGGATGAAATTTGTCTGTTCAAGAAGTTGGCCTATAGCAGATATGTCCAAGATCAGTCCAATCCATGCTATCATAACAGACAGGATACTCCAAAAGAAGCAAATATGTATTGGTACATGGACATACTAGAATATGGTTGAATGCGCGAGAAATCTAGGAAAGGAAATATTTTAATTGAGTATGCACATTTCAATTATGCGTTCATTAGCCGTTGTCTGGTTAGGATCGCTCAGCTAATTTAGGTGCATTTCAATCACGTATGAATGAAATACAGACTTGATTTTAATTGAAAACATGATCAATTGAGGCGCAAACATTATAAGCATGAATCACATAAATATTATTTAATCAAAATAATCATCCTAGATTAAATAAAATTTAAGCTATCATTGTTGTAAACAAGAACATAAAACTCATAGCAAACATCTTTAAATTAAATTAAAGAAAAGAAAGATTAAACCCAATTCAGAGTGGCTGTCACCCAAGACTCTGACTGATGAGGCTCATTCGCTTCTTTTCGTTGCTAATTTGCTGATGGTTCTCCAAGGTGGCTGACCAAGGGCTCTTTAAGAGGCTAATTTGCTAAAATTGTAATACTCCGAAAATTACTACAGTAAGAAAGTAAGATAATATTCCTGATATAGTAAAATAAGGAAATAAAGTGATAAAAAGGGTAATTTTGAGTTATGTCAGCATTAAGAAGTAAATTATGACATATTAATTCAAGAAAGGATTAAATCGCAAAAGTGAGAAAAGTTTTGTTGCCCAAGGGTAAATACTCAAAATTTGAGGGGTTAAAGTGCAAATAAGAAAAAGTTGAAGTACCAATAGTGTAAATATTTTACGATTGGAATAATCTAGAAACTAAAGAAAATGGATGAATTAGGACCAAATTGAATAGGTGAAGAATTATGAGGGACTAAATCATAATTTTACCAAATTAAGTAATGACTCAAGGATGGAATTTTAAAAGATCATAAAGGAAAAATGGTCATTTAGAAGAGAGAAATCTAGAAGATAATGATGATGTTGGAGATATTTTAGATTAATTAAATAAATAAATATTAGTTTATTAATATTTTAATTTTAATTTTAAATGATATTTTATTATTTTATTATTTAGTATATATAAGTGGAAAGAAAGATGAAAAGGAACCAACCCACCATGTTTTCCATGCAATTCACGTTAGAAGAGAAGAGAAGAAAGAAAGTTTTGCTTTCTTTATAATTTGGTCCTTCCACCAAAAAATTTCACCATTTTCAATTAGAAATCAGAAGAATTTTCATAGCCATCAAGAGAGAAAGATAACAAGGAGACTATGGGGAGTTAGAATATCAAGTTGGATTCAAGAAATTGAAGCTGGAAGAGAGAGAAAATCAAGTTAAAGGTTGAAATCAATAGGACAAGGTAAGAACATTGAGATTTCAATATATATTTAAGTTTGATATTATTGAAATGGAATGGAAAAGATGTTATAGTAGAGTTTTCTTATATAAATTCTTATGTTCTTGATATATTAGTGAAGAGAAATAAGTGAAAGTGATGGGAAATATTATAGAGAAAGGGAATAAGGAAGTTATAAACTTAGTAATTAACATTTTGCACTAAAACAGTTTTGGACAACAGCAGTAGGTTAACTTTGAAAAATCACCATAAATTGTGGAAATGAAATTATAGGATGAAAAAATATGGAATTAAATATTACTGAGTATAGTTTCTCATAGAAGAAATGGTGTAAGTAATGGAATTGTAAATCATGAGATATAATAGATTTTGTGAGACAAGGTCGAATGATTTGGGTTCCCTATTCTAAATTTGGAAAATCATCAAAACATGTAAACAAATAATTATGGGTTATAATTTATATGTTTAAAATCACTAAATAGTATATTTTCAATAGAAACAAATGGGGATATCATTTGAATTCTGTACAATGAGATAATTAAGTTTTAGTGAAGAAGGGTCGGAACTGTCAGATAGCAGAATAGAGGTGACTTTAAAGAATAAAATGTACTTATTGGCTAAACCAAAAATTATGAAAATTTTATGCTAAGAAGATATGTGAGTCTAGTTTCAGGAAAAATTAACGGATCCTAATTTTGAGTTTTTTACCTCAAGATAAAAATAATTTAGTGGCTATGACTCAAATGGACAGTTTTGAGTAAATTTACAAGTAAATAGTAAAATCATAGATAATGTTACTTGTAAGCATATTATATAAATTAAGGATGTGGAGGAGGAGGAAAATATATATATGAATATTCAGCTAGCATGGATAATTTGCACGTTTTAGGCTCGGGACTAAATTGAATAAAAAAATTTAAGGGTAAATTTGTAAAAATGTCAAAAAGTGACCAAATTGCATAAAATGATTTTTATTATTTAAATTAGTAAATTGAATGAAATATTAATTTAGATCAAGATTTGGTGTAAATTTGAGAAAAATAGAAAATTCCAAAATGTCCCTGAATTTTGGTATTTCTGCAATTTAGCCTGGTAAGTTCGTATGAACTATATTCTGTATAATTTAAATTGAAGTGAATGTTATTTGGTAATGAATATTATATATACGTGTGTGTGTGTTTTACTATTGGAATTGAATTATTATTGGTAATAGTATAATTATTTGATGCATTGAAATGATTGTCGGAAGCTCGATTGAGTTGGAAGCTTGTTGGAGATATATCATATTATCCATTGGTTCTATCAATAATTTTGGATGATTTGATTCTAGTTATAATGGCATGTACAAGTGAAATTGGTTAACGTTAGCTCATTAATGTTTTGATTTTGATTGGTTATAAATATGAATGCTTGATGAAAAGAAAAGTCTGAAAATTAATTAGTAAACTCTGGTAATGCTCTATAACCCTATTTTGGCGATAGATACGGGTTAAGGGTGTTAAAAAAAATCCTTATGCAAGGATGATAATAAGCGTGAGAGCTAATAGAGTTGAAAGAGAGGATGAGGGATGAGGGATAAAGTGAGAAATTAGCTCTTATTTATAGGTGAGGCAAGGGAGCTAGTTTGCTAAAATTAGGAGTCTCCATCATTTGAAACCTCCTCCAAGAGTGGCTAGCCATGAATTGAGAAAATGTGGCTGATTTTTCCTTGATTTTTTGTCAATTTGAATGCCACAACAACTCAGGACTAAGACTCGATCTCCAGCAAATCTTCAGGTAAATCTCTAATTTCTTTAACTCTTCGAGGGCCTTATGTAATTAAACCAAAAATTGGTTTATAATCAGCCATGTGCAGCCGAAAATTAGGTTGACTTAGTCCCCACTTTGGACGGTTTTGCAATTAGAAGAAAACTCTCAGACCTGTCAAAAATAGCAAATAGTTTAGAGGACCAAATGAATTAATTTAACTACTTTAATTAATAAATTTACTTAATTAATTAAACCCAATTTTATTAATGAAATATGTAAAATGAATTATTAAAATATTACATTATATTCTATTATTTAATTTAATCGCATGGCCCACTTCATAGCTTAAAAATATAATATGCTTAAATTAATATAAAATAAGCCATTTTATGCATGAAAACTATATAATAAAACATAAAATCACATTTTAATAATTCTGTCCTAATTTCATATTTTCACATATTTCATTAATTTATTAAACAATTACTTGGTTTTAACAACAATTTTAAGTAAAAGGTGATGAATTATATAGGAAAAATCCTATATATTTTTCCGTTTACACTACACATTGAGGACAATGTGATTTCAAATGTGTGGGGGGTAACATAGGAATTTTGTTTTGATTTTTAATTTGTTTTAATTTTTATGCTTTTCTTTTGATTTTTCTTGTTAATTGGGTGCTTGAGCTTGTAGAAATACAAGTGATTGATTAGGAGCATGTACATAGGTTGCTTGTGTTTACAAATAAAATTGGCATGATGATAGGCGATTTTAAATTTTTTATTATTAGACTACTACGTTCTATAAATTACACTGTAAATAAGCGTTAAGCAATCAACTGCACCAAATGATATAGAAAATACAATGAAACGACAATGCTAGTATGAATGATAAATGGTTGAATATGAGTGTGTTTAGTTTATTATATTTGTGCATATGTAGATATTTAGGGTTGACCTAATGCATTTTTTAAAACATATCTAAAGCCAAAAACAAGACCAATACTTATCCACCTTTAGTACCAATTTTGAGCCTGTAAACACTTCTTGATGAATCTTATTACAAAACTGAGCCAGAAACGTTAATTTGTATTTGTCCTTTTATCTTTGGTCCAAAACAACACGACTATAGACGTCTGACCATACGTATTGAGGGTTAAGTAGATACATCACGACGGATTTTGTAAAAATAGAGTGAAATAAGAAAGATTAGTGTGATATAGGAATTATAAGTTAGCCTAAAGTGCAGAACAAAAGAAAAATTCAAAAAGAAAAATTCAAAAAGAAAATCGATACGAGTAAAAAAAATACTTGAAAAGAAAAAGCATTTGTGAGTGAGATGTATTGAAATATATATAATAAGAAAAATTTGTTCAATAGTGCACTGAAACTCTTAAGCTAGCCGTAGTTACTATATTATGCTATGATTTCCTATGTGGAGAAATAAGGAAGGTGAGAGAAGGAGAAATAAGGCGGAGAACGGGTAAGGGTTGCTAAAGGGGAAGAATAGGGATCGATACGATGTGCCAAACTATTTTCGTGTTTGCAACCATTTTGGTGCTTATTGTTTTTGAATTCCATACCTGTCCTAAGCCTTAGAATGTTACAAGTCGAAAAGTCCTATGTGACCTAGGTATCCTTATGCATAAATGGACAGTACACTAAATAATCACATAAGCAACTATTTGTATTCTGCTAGGATAATCGAACTACTTGTAAAATTTGTTGATGGATTCTTACATATGAGACCCTTAATTTTTGTGTACTTTGTAATGTTCTGAACCTAGATGTCTAAGGTCAAAAGTGGTAAATCAATTATGCATCATGTGAAATTTATTCATAAAGATAAAATGCCTAGTCATGTGCTCCAAAGTTAATGCTTGTATCATATTTTCTCAAGGGTCGTTTTTTTTATTTCTTGTTTTTGTGTATGTTGCTTGAGGACAAGAAATGACTTAAGTGTAGGGGAGTTTGATCTGCCATAATTTGTTGTAGTAGATTAAGCTAATTTTTGCACTTTAGGAGATTGAAAATAAACATTATCATTAGGTTTTAATTATGTTTTAGTAAGTTTAATTAAATTCAATAAAGTGTGCAAATTGAGTCTTTTAGACCTTAGAGGTCGAATGAGGCCTAAGGGTGAGCTAATGGACTTTCTGAGTGTACAGGAGACCATTAGAAGGCATGCTAAACTAATACTGGTTGCTATGTCGCAACCAGTATACTGATAGGGAGCAAAATAGAGGAATTCTGAGGCTGCCTTCAATGTTGCGACACAGCCTAAAGGTGTCGTGACATACCTTTGAAGACATCCTAAAGAAGAGTACACTGACTTCTATGTCGCGACACAGGTCCTAATGTGTCACGACATCGACTCTGGATGGGAAGTAATACAAGCCAGGAGGTGTTTTGGTCCACACAATCCACTTTAATGCTCAGGAATGTCAGCTAACCTAGGGTTAAGGACGATGGCTACCTCAAGTCTATAAATAGGCTCATTTGACACATGTTATGGGCACCAACTACTTAGATTAAAATCTCTCTTTTTAATTCTAGTTTATTTTTTCTCTTTTCTTAGGTTTTAGAGTCATTTCATTTTGTTCTTTGTTTTATCTTGGGAGATCTAGTTTACAGCTGCGATTAAACTTTGTGGATTCATTTTTCTTCATAATACAAATCAAGCTTTTTCTTAAACTTTATAATTTTAGTTCAATTATCATGATTATGCTTTATATCAATTTTATATTGTTTATGAAAACCATGAGAAACTAATCCCTTTATGGGGGGATTAGAGAGTGGAGGTATTATCTATTTTCTATTTTGTAGAGTTACTCAGCGGATCAGCTGCTTGGGAAAGGAAGAATCTAAAACCTAAGCTGAACCACCCTAGGAAGTTATCAAGGTGGGAATTAACCCAAAATTGGTATGGCTTATCCGTGAACACCTTAACCCCGAACTAGTCTAGATAGTGAGGTCAGAACATAAGTAGTCCTTGCTGACTCGTTATTCTAGTGGAGGTATAGGAAGATCCTGCTAGGATATCAACTAGTTGATTGATGAGAAACTCGAAGTGACAGTTGATGAAGATTACCGAAGTGAGCTAATCACCCATAATCAAATTTGATCAATTTCTCAATACTTATTTACTGGTTATATTTTTATTATTATAAAACCCCAAAAAAATCTTTATTATTTATATTTTCGTAATATAACCTATTTAAGTACTAATTAGATCTTTCAGTGTTTAGGTTGAAATTGATCTAATACTGAGGGTCCGTTTGATTGGTGTAAAATGTTTTCCGGAAAACATTTTCTGAAATTTCCGGTGTTTGATTAGCTGAAAATATTTTCCTACTGTAAAACCAATTACAAAACAAGGGAAAAGAAGGTGTTAATTTTGGAAAATGTCTTACCGTTTCTAATTCAGTAAGACATTTTTAGGAAAATTAGAAGGAACACAAATCTTCCATTTCCCTTCCCCTTCCCCTTCCCCTTCCCCCATCCTTGATCGGTTGTTCCCATGCCCAAGAAAAACTCAATTCCCCCCAATCGAAGCTCTCGTCGTCTGACTGTCACGTCCTCCTCAATATAGATGTGATATGTCCTGTTGTTCTTCGATTCATTTCTGTATCTTCCTTCGGCTCCTCATCTCCGTTCGTTGGCCTCACCTCACCATCTCAGCATCGTCGTCTCTGTCGCTCGACCGTCAGCCTTACCTCTGTATTTTGAAGAAACCTTAAAAAATTAAGGTCCACAGTCGAGAAAAATTCATTTCTAATCTCCTCGAGGTATCTGCATATTTCTCTAATATTTTACCTCTGCATTCTGTTTTCCTTCCTTTTCTCTCTAATTTTTATTTAATGTAATACATAATTTTCTGTCTCTAATTCTGGTTATTAGATTCCTTAAGTGTGTCCAGTTGAATCTAGAATGGGTATTGAGTCTAGTTCCTTCTACCATTCTTTGTATTTCTTGTGCTTTTCCAGCTTCTATGGCTGAATCTTGAGAAGAGAGGCCAGAGAAGAAAAAGGAAATTTGATCTGTTCAGTCATAATCTCTTTTTTGCTTTGGCTATCAAGGAACTGTTTTTTTTTAATTGACTTATTCCAAGTTTCTCATTCATTCTAAAGCTCTAACCTCAGGGCTTAATTTGATGCATTTTATCTTCATCTTCTTTATCTGTTGATTATATATATGTTCTTCGATGCTGTTCAGGTGCAAACTTCTAAAACTTGCGCTCTTCAACTTTGAAGCAAGTCCTTGCGAGTGATCCCTACAAAAGAAGACTGCATTGTTGAGTTATTTTCTTGCAAGGTGAGCTTTGATCCTACATTTTAGATATTGTAAGGTAAAAGTAAGGTGGGGTAAAATGTTTGCTTACAGATGAAGAGGAAAATGAAAAGAAAAGGAAATAAATGCAAAGAACTCATTTAGCATTCGAACTGTCGTGAGTTTATATTTTGCAAGTACACTTTGCTAAGTTCTCTGAAAATTTTATGTCATCCAAAAATACATCATCCAAGGATTCCTCTTAGCGTTGAAGCCTCTATAGCAAAAGTGAAGAATGCTCAAAATTTGAATAGATTAATCTATGAAAATTACACTGTATGGAAAGACATCAGTGCTCTGTCATGCTGATTTCTAGTTGGTCACAAATCAGAAGCATACACATTAATAAGTAACATCAATATCAAAATGCTAATTTTTGCTATTGTGCTTATTAGATGAGAATGAGAATGTCTATTTTCACTGAATCCTGAAAATGAAAGATTTTTCAAGTATTACAAAGAAAATGGTTACTATTATTCATATTATGTTTGATGACTGTTGAAAGTTGCGTATATACTTGTTGCTAAAATTGTATGCAGTTCAAGGGTTCAGATGTTGTGGAACGCCAAAATGACCATTTTTCAGGTACTTATTATGGCATTTGTATACCTCTGAGCAAATATAGGTTTGGTTTTATTTAGAGTGACAGATGTTGTTTAGATGGACTAAAATGCTTGTTTCATAGTGTTAAACCTATTGTTTGAAAACCAATCATTTTAAACTTAAAATGTATGCCCTTTTGGATTTTAAAGACTATGGCTAGACTTTTCATTTGGTCCCTAGCTGCTATCCTCTTATCACCCAATTGGATACAAACTATAGCTACAAGTTTTGTGTTTTAATAGGCAAGATTTTGAAGGTCGTCACGACTTGCTATCTGCTTGGTTATGGGTTCAAACCTTGAAATGACCTTTGTGAACAGGGAAGGCGACATACATTAGACACCCTATTTATAGCCAAGATCCTTGTGCATTGGGTACGACCTGTTTTTTGTGTGTGCTTGGATAGATTTCATTCGGTTGTATCCTTGATAACAGAATTAAGATGGACGGCCTATGAAGATTTTTCTTTTCAAAATATTTAAGAATGCATGTTGTGCTATATAAAGCGAGTATTTGGTACCATGTTGTAACTATTAATGTTGCTTTGAATTTTGCAGCTACTATGATAAATCATATTACTTGGGACACAAATATGTCTGAACCATTTTAGAGGTTGATGTGAAGTTGAATCTATGTCTTGAGGTTGTTATCTTATTGGCTTCAAAGATCATGATAGTTACCTGGATATTTAACTTCAATTCTGCCCCGTGACAACATTGTTCTTTTGGGTTGTTCAGAATATCCATCTGTATATGTTTTTGCCTTCCAAAAGGCAAGCACAGGTAGTGAGTTATCTTTGCAAGCAAAATGTTGATGTTGGTGCTGCTGCCATGGATGGCATGGGTGCGATTCATTTTGCGGCGCAGAAAGGACATCTAGAGGTTGTTTGAACTCTGCTTTCATCAGGAGTTTCAGTGAGAGCCACTAATCGCAAGGGATTCACTCCACTTCACTATACTGTTCAAGGGTCCCATCTGGAAGTAATCAAAGTCTTATTAAAGAAAGGTGCAAGTGGCTAGCAATTTGATAGCAGATGGTGAATCAGTTAATGCAACGCTAACAGTCGGAGTAGTGTTTTATGATTAGATTATTTAGGCTAAGTTTTGGTTTTTGTGTGTTTTGATTTGAACCCAGCAAGCTTCCTGGCAGCAGATATTGCCATTTTTTTAGTTGTAAGTGGCTAGCAATTTGATAGCAGATGCACTTAAGCAGTTACGCCAAACACAGTCTATAACAATTTACTAAGGATTTGGAATATGTCTTGTCTTTTGTTTAACATTTTGGTCTTGCTGAATCTGTTTAAAAGATCCAAAGTTTCATATTGGTAGGTAAATACATCTTATATGTTTTAAATAAATGCATAGATTAGTATTTTTTAATTGTGGTTTGGAAGCTAAATTTATAATTATTCAACCCTTGTTTTTTATTTTTTAACACAATTACAAATAATTTATTTGACTTTGGTTATTTTCAATTTATGACGGTTAATATTGTGGCTTAATAATTGAGTATTATTATATATTTAATTTGATTTATTTATTTATAAATAAATCATTGCAATATATGTAAAATAATTTAAAATATAAATATTTATTAATATATATTAATATATGTAAAATAAATTTTCCGGAAAATATTTTGAAATCATAAACAATGAAAATATTTTACAGATTCAATCAAACACCGAAAATATTTTCCAGTAAGTCATTTTACAGAAAAGTAAAACCTTTTCCAGAAATCATTTTACGGAAAATATTTTACTGGCAATCAAACGGACCCTGAGTCTCATTTGGGTACGATCCTCGGAGTACTCACCTACTCCATTGTAACTATATTACAACCTGACCGGGACACTTACCGATACCATCTCATTTATATATATCTTCTGTTGCAGCATTCACACTCTAGACGTTAGTTCGTCCAGAGGTGGCCGCGCATACACAAAATACAATACTTAGACAAAATTAACACTTTACTATCTTGTAGCTACGCATAATACCACAACACAATAAATAGTAACCAAATGCAGAGACTTTGTCGGGTGGGCTATTACAGATTCCCATGGAGATTATAAAATATCATGAAATTAGGTGAAATATCACAGAATGTGTTATTTATTTACTAGGAATTAGCATAAAATGTACATAAAAGAGTGTCAAAATATTTATATATATTTTAGAGTTTACAAATGTGTCGATCAAATCCAAGAGGAGCTCGCACTATCCATCTCTTGATTCTGTAGAATTTTGATCCTTTGAACTCGGTTATACGTTGCACGTACTTAGGAGTTGTCATGTTACCTTATAATGGTAAGTTTAGTTTGGAACTTTAGTTGCTAACGAACTTATAATGTAATTGGAAAATGATATATGTGCACAAGTTTAATAACATGTTGTGATATGTGTGTTAAGAACCTATAGATGCATGCAGGTATTATGGTGCAATGAACATCAATTTGTTTGTGGTAGGCTAGCTAAGTGAAATTGATGTTAAATGGCTTATTTTGTACCAAGCCAAGATCCTCGTCGGAACAACCAGATCCCTAGTCGCAATGTCAATCAATAGTTTGTGACGTCGCGATGCCAAGTGGTCTGACGTTGTGATGTGGCTCACTTTCTTGGCGACGTTATGAAGTGGAAGTAGGGACGTCACAACGTCAGCCTTGAATTTTTGAAACTTTGCAATTTAATCCTCGTTTGATCTCGGGTGAACTTTAGAGCTTACGTAAGATCACATAAGAATCAAAAAATATTTTAAATTGTACTAAATGATTAATATGATTGAATTATCATATTTTTTTGTCTCGAGTTGTCCGTTAAATGTACGTAACTATTTTGTTTTGTACTGTAGCACTCTGAAGCTTAGACCTGACGGTCGAGATTGGTGAGGGGTATCACATAAAAGCTCAATTTATTTAATTTAACTTTAAAACTAAATAATTCTAAAAAATGACTTAGAAGATGGAAAATCACTAGAATACAAGCTCCTTAAGCAGTGAAAATAGCTTAATTTGCCACAACAAATTGTGGCAAATCAAAAGGAAATCCATATATCTTTGGGATACATAACAATTTATAAGGTGCTGAGCTCACTTCGCTTGTTAGCAAATTTTAATACTCAACTTATTGAATTATCCCTTTTTTATGTCCTCATAGTTCACATCAATTACGAATTCAACATTTTCTCAATCATAGATTTTCCATGTCGTTTCAACTTACTTTTCAGAGAACTCCTGTCATAGGATGGCATTTAACATGCTTGCACATCGCTAACACATTTTTCGTGATTCTCAGGATAACAAAATTGATTGAATTTCATTCCCTTCTTCAACTTATCCCGAAGGTGTCTTACAAGTTCCTCATATAACTTATTGCCTTAATCTTCTTATACTAATGTTAATATTCAAGATCTCATTTTGTTCATACACTTAGAATATTTACTTCTACAATTTTCTCAATGTCACAATATCATTGTAGTATGCCTCTCTGAAACATGACTCATCAGATCCTTATATCAACCTATAGAACTCCCAACAATAGGGATCTCTTGATGTCCTTAACCGAACTATCCTTGTTTCATAACTTAATCCATCTCAATACAAATTTTCTATCACTTGATCTTTTCTATATGTAGCACTCATATAGGTCATTGATGAGACAAAAACATTCATTGACATCCACTCAAACTCTTATAGCATGTTTTCAATTTTGTCGCTCTCATTTCCGGGACTTACCATACCTGACCTTACAATAGACATTGCCCATCTTTTTCAACACAAATCCAATAGCTTATTTTATAAGTTAATTCATCACGTTTGTTTTATTCGAGGAGTCATTTATAATTGATTCAGATTTCCACACAACCATTCGTACTTTGTTGTCTCATCATTTAGCCTTTACTTAACTATGATCGGATTTGAGCTTAGGACACATGATTTTTAAATTTTTAGCCTAAACATTTCAATCACTGCCTTATTTGGTGTTAATAATCTAAGTTATTTTTATTTGAGGGTTTAATAATATTAAAAAATGTAATTGATCTTTTCTCAACGAAGTTGTTACCCATTAAACCCAAAATACCAACTTAGGCAAGGGTTTTATAATAAGTATAGATACATTTATTTAAGTTTAGAAAATATTAAGTGTGATTATTAAACATATTAAAGATTTTAAACCTTTAAAATATTTTTTAATACAATGCTTAGAACTACCCATAGGCCCTCCTTGACCCTTAAATAGGAAGATAAATACACTTCAGTTTGCTTGAGGTTACGTCCTCCTACACTAACAAAAATGTTGATACACCTAAAGAAAGGATGAAGTAGTGGTGAGGTTGTGGTGGTCGGTTCACCTAAAGAGGCAGAGAGTCAAAAAGGAACAAGAGGCCAAGTTATTGTTGAGAGGATAATTGCTCAAAATAACTTTAGGGTGCTGAGGGTAGATCCTTCTTTATCATTGGTGAGGATATTTATAGGGAAGGTCTTCTTGTCTACTAGTATGACGTGGCAGGTCGTTATGAAGGAAGTTATCATCATCTGATACATGAAAGACAAGCACTGTGAGACCCATTCTATAATGCATTTGATTAGTACAAAGTTACTATACTCAGGAGTTTCCCACATGGATTCAAGAATGTGTTCACACTTAAAAACGAATGCCTAGCCATTTAGAGGAGAACGAGGGGTTGAGGCCTTTTTGATACAATGGATGGTGGAAAGCAAGGGTCTATGCACCCTTATCTTGAGCGGGTGGTCAAGTAGAGCATTTTCTTAGGCCAAGTCAATATGAGGTCAACATTGTCTTTGTGGTTGACATATGTCTCAATGACGGGGGTATAACCCCAATCATTTGAAGAAACAAAATCACATTCTTAATTCTTGTAAAAAAATAAACAAAAACACATTCTCAAGTATATGAAAGTTAAACATATCTGTTAATTTACCCCCAAAAAAAGTTATCGGTCATTAACATTTCATTTCAGTTTTCTAATATTAATAAAATTATTTCCAACTAAAAACTAATGGGGTTATCGTCTTCCTTCTTTTTTTAGACTTTAGACCACCAAATTGTAGGTAAAATTCATGCATAAGGTGAATAGAAATATATAATATACAGTACTGTGCCGACAAATAATCGGAAACGCAATTATATCAACCCTATTTGAAAACGAAAATTGCATGAAAACGGGGTAACCACTTTGATTTCCAGTAGCGTGTTGAATATTCAAAAACAGCCTAATAAGAAGGCACAGCGTTAGGAGACAATATCTGTCATTCAATCATTATCTCTAAGTTCTAACCAATATCCCCCCTGCTCAAGCCAGGCAATACCTAATCTCTCTCTCTCTCTCTATATTACTATTTCTCTCCATCATATGCATGATCTCTCGCATCGCATGCTTGGTTTGCCATTTGCCGACGTCCGTTTATGGGGGAGTCAGGTTCAACCTTCTCTCACAATGAATCTGAGTCCTCTACCACGTCGTCAGAATCTCATTCAAATTCAACCTCACGCCTTCAGCCCATTTCCCTCGTCCAACCATCGCAAAAGAACCAGAAAGATAAACCCAAAGTTCTTCGTGTTTTTCAATCCGTTTTTCGTGCATTTCCTATCATCAACCCCAAATGCAAGTTCCCAACCTGCCCTGCCGTCGGCGTATCAACAGAGACTCATAAAAGCAGCACAGGGAATCGGGTGACGGGGACTTTGTTCGGGTTTCATAAAGGTAAGGTGTCTCTTGCCTTGCAGGAAAACCCTAAGTGCCTCCCTTGGTTAGTTATTGAGTTAGCTTTGCAAACCAATGTGCTGCAAAAGGAATTGAGTGCTGGCATGGTTAGAATCGTCCTGGAGTGTGAAAAGCAAACTGAAAAGGAAAAGATTAAACTGTTCGATGAGCCTTTGTGGACAATGTATTGCAATGGGAAAAAAACTGGGTATGGGGTAAAGCGAGAGGCAACGGAGGATGATCTGAGTATAATGGAGCTCCTCAAGGCTGTTTCAATGGGCGCTGGGGTTTTGCCGGGGAATACTGAAACTGAGGGTCCAGATGGAGAATTAGCCTACATGAGGGCTTTCTTCGAACGAGTCGTTGGCTCCAAGGATTCCCAGACCTTTTACATGGTGAGCCCCGATGCGAAAAATGGGCCTGAGCTCAGTATATTTCTTGTGAGAATCTGATTGTTTCATTAGATAAAGAGGTTGATGAGGATTGGCTAATCAAGATTGGTGATGCTGAATCCTGAATATACACATACCCATGATTAAGGTATTCTAGAATTCCTCCTAGGCATCCTAGGCAGCATTGTACACATTTTCTTTTTTTTTTTCCTGGCTTTCTGTGAGAGATTTTTTTTTTAATATTTGGTTTTTGATTTATCTAATGAATAGTTGTAGCTTATTCTTAAAAGGAGGATGGAAATAATAAAGTTTTTATTATTTTTGAAAAGTTTGCTCAGTATTAATTAGTTCTGAAATCACATGCCACCGGCTTCATGGATGACAATGCAGGTTCTACCTATCTATCTATCCAAAAGTACTACCAACTATATTATGAACCATAATTTTTTTACTTGCACATTATGGGGAAGATTGCTCAATTTCTCAAGATTCAAAGAAAAGATTTTTCCACATGAAGTCTTTGCATCTTGTCAAGGTTGGAATATAAAATTGTTTTCCCAATAAAAAATCAATATATTTAAAAAGGGTTTGCCAAAGGAAACCTTCAATCTTAGGGTTTGAAATTAAAATTTTAAGATACAGATATTTAAATCAATAAAGGTGCATATATCAAAAAGTATTCAAAAGATAAGAGATTTGGGTCCTTACCTCATTCTTTTGATACTTCAAATTCTATAAAACTTATAATGATTTTATTGTTTTTCTTTTCAAATCTACGAATGCGAACATGTTTGATTCTTTTTACAGGTATTTTATTTTTTGTTTTATGATTTTCACCGATCCTTGAGTAGATTGCTACCTTTCTATTGAGGTTAGCTGCTAACATTCATAAAGGAAAATGCAATGAAACTAATTATCCATAAATATGTTGTTGTGTACTGTTGGTATTTAAGCATGTTGGAAATATTGAGTGGAGACAATAGATCTGGATACTATATGGAATTAAGCAGTAGACTTCGAGGCGCAGATGACACTTTCAAAGAGAATTATTTGCCCCCACAAAAAATTACTAGAGAGTTAAGACAAAGGTCCTCCCGGGATACAACGAAACTTTTGAATTTCCTTTGATTAGAAAAATTGAGGAATTCCCTAACTCTTACTCTAATTTTTGATATTGGATTGATTGTAATGTACTTTGTGAGCACCATAGTCCCTCTATTTATATGCACTCAATGGATACTATTTTGAAGTGTCACAACCCTTCATGTTGAACATACTTCTTAGAAGAAACATGACCCATGGAAATGTATATATTGGATGATAAATCATGACTTTTTAATTTGAATAGTGCTCATGAATAATTAATTTGCAATCTACAATTTCCAACAATGCCACACTAGATTGCTAATTCCAGAAAAAATGTATACAATGATTATGCATAAAGAAAGGTGTCCACAGATTGAACCTTTCTTTAGTGTAAACTCTCAAAATATCTACAAAGTAAATGGTGGCTAGTTGCTTGAACCATCACTCTTAAAGTCAATACCGAAAAATTTTCACACATAATCGTAAAGTATTAGAGTAAAAGTTTATTTGTTTTAGCATCGTTATGGTCATGTGCTCGTCTCGTTTCATGAACATGTACGAGAGAAAACCATAAAGAAAATCTCGTTGAAGTGGCACCACTTCATGTCCATATAGGTGGATTTCATGACAATTAATGTTCATCCATTAAGATCAAAGCTCTTCCTCCTAAAACATAAATACTAAATCCTAATTCTTAGTGCACGTTCTCATTCAATAACTTGTTATTACCTTTTGAACCTCAAAACTAACTTTTGGCTAGAACAAGGTAGAGTTTCCATTATCAATGACGCAATTAGAATGGTTTTAATCCCATATTAGTGGTTGTACTCTTAACCAAATCCCTTGAGAAACCTTTTGTCAATGGATCTTCTAAATTGTCAATAGACTTAACATAAGTAATAGTTATCACACCGCCCCTAATCATTTTCTCACATACTCATGTCTCAAACTTATATGTCTAGACTTTTCATTGTACACCTTATTGTACGCTCGAGACATGGTGGATTCACTATCACAATATACGAAAATGGTGAACCTATATTGTGGCCACAACTTTATATCTAGCAAGAGATTTGTCACACCCCAAAATAGGGCCTAAGAGTTTTAGGGGTATTTTAGGAATTTTAGCCTTAGAGTGTTCAGAATTTTATGACATGGTATATCAGTAATGTATTCAATTATGATTTTTTAGAAAATTAAATCAATTTTTGAAAATGAGTTTTAAAGACCTTTAATTTTGAAAATAGGACTGATTTGTAAAAGAATCAAAATTGAGAGTTTTTATGAAGCAATTTAACCATATTTTAAAATCCAAGCTAAATAACCTCTCTTCACCAAGTTATTTCACGTAAAAAAAACCCAAATTTTGTGTTTGTCATCCATTGATTCTCTCCTGCTATTTCAATTAATTTTGAACTCCTAATCCTAATTTCTTTTAATTTCTATAATCTCTTAAGTTATAAACCTCTATAAAAACCAAGAAAATCACCTAAAAACTTCATCATCTACATCATCTTCTCCAAACGTGGGTTTTTCTAGATTTGCTTCAAAGCTCGTTTTCTTCCATCAAAGGTAACCATTCGACTTTCTATGAGTTTTAAATGATATCTAGCCCTTAAACTAAGTTTTTAACCGTTAAAACACATGTTCTTGATAAAGAGAGATATGATGTGACAAAATATGAACATGTTGTGATGACTCTTGTGACGGTAAATATGAGGCCATGCCATTCATGCAATGTGATAGTGTGTATAATGTGCTAATGATATGGTTATGCAGAGAATATGTATGAATAATCGGTAAAGTAATATTTGATGACAGTATGGATACATTGGCCTTGTGACTTAATGAGACCGTTGGATATAGTTGGCATGCCATAGGATTGTGAGTACTCACTTATATGTGTTGTGATATTTAGGGCGTTGAGGCCCAGGAAAAGTTTTTTTGGAGAGATAAGGAAATAGAAGCTAAGCTCTATTCACCAGGATATGTGTGTTTGGTGTGTTGGATAGTATTAGCTATAAGCTACACTTATGGGATATGTTTGACTTTACGAGTCTATGTGTTGTGTGTTAGAGATTCGTGTATCCAATGAGTGATAATAGAGCTCACTTTTATGTTTCATAGCTCAAGTGTCAAATTATCATACATTGTGATTATATGTGGTTATATGGGATTAATTCATGTCGGAATATATATGCCTAAATGTTCGTGTAAGTGATGTGTGGAAGAATACATGGAATAGACTAAATATGTGAATCATGACACTTTGTTAATGATGTTTTAGGAATATGCTGTAATTTTTTTGGTTGATGCATGACGACATGTTTGCGTAGTGGTTATTCTGAACATTCACTGAGCTTGTTAAGCTCACCCACTCCATTTTAACCATTGCAGATAAGCAGTGCTGGTGTGAACAGTGTGGCCTTCAAGGGAGTGATCTAAGCCGATTTTTTTAGCTTCTATTAGTAGGTGTTCTATGCTTATTTTTGTTTGGGGAATAAAGGCAATGTGATAGGTCAATGTGGTAGATTTTATATTGGTTATGCTAACTCAATTTTTGGGTTGGTTGCATGTTATTTATGTTTGGAAGTTTGTGGACTTGAACATGATATTGGGACTGCTATTTCGGATATTTTGATGTTTCTTTAACTAGGTGAATGAAGCATGTTATTTAGGATTAAGTTTAAATGACATTAATGTTGATGTATATTGAGACTTTATAGTCTGGAGCAGAGGTATCGATATTTGGTTTTAAAAAATGATACCTCTGTAACTTCAAAAGTGTAGGGAGTCAGAATATAGAATTGGTATTAATACCTTAGCCCGAGTATCGATACTCGGGGTAAATTTATCGACACCTTGTGAAAGGTACCGATAGATTTCTACGTTTTGGAATTTTGATGAGAGACAAAAGGCAAGTTTGGTATCGATTTTTCATGTGGTATCGATACCACTTAAAGAAAATATCGATACCACTCCTTTAGTATCAATACCTACGTATCAGTTTTGGGAAATTTTTTTAAATGGACCATATGCATGTTTAATTATTATTATAAGACTACTTGATGTATGGTTAGCATGTAACCTTGATAACTAATAAGTATAATTGACTTAAAATGTTGTAATAGGCCCAATTTGCCCGGGCCCATGCAGGTTAAATAAATAAAAATAAAAACCAAAACAATAAACAATGTCTAGTTTTACAAACCCAAAATCAACATAGCCCAGTAAACTAAACCCTATTGGCCTAACCCAAACCCAATTAAGCCCAAACCAAATCGGCCCAAATGGCCCAACACCAGAAAACCCAAATCAGAAATGGAAAACTCCTAGGGTTTCCAGAAGATCTAGGCACCGCAAGCTCTGCCCCCGCACGAGCCACTTCCCACGCATGCAGCGCCATCACGAGCCTCCAGCTGGCCTCGTACGGCCTCGCACTTGCAACCACCTGCAGCAAACGCAACAAACGAACAACAACAGAGCAAATAGGCTAGCAAAATAATAGAAATAAGAAAAAAGGAACAGAGCAAAAATATCTTTATTTTGTAATTTTTATTTTTCGGCTATAAAAAGCCATCTTTCAGAATTTGAAAGGGGACGCATACACACAATATCAACACCCACCCACGAATATTGTATCAAAAAAGAGTTGAAAGAAAAGCAATAGAAAAACAGTTTCGAAAAGGTGATCTTTTCTTTTTTTTCAGTTTTCTCTACTGTTTTCTCTTTTATTTTTTTAAATCGTGTATAAACAAAAGAGAAACGAGAAGGTTTACCAGGTAAAGCCTTCGGATCCGCGCGAGGAGGAGCTAAAAAGCCCCTAGGGGTGCAGCTCCGACCACCGTTGACGGTGTAATCGCGACGGAGATGTGGCAGATTGCCGGTGGCGTTCAAAGGGTTAAGGTTAAAACCCTAACAGATTCTTTCTTTCTTTCTTTTTTGTTTTTTTAAGGAACTGAAGCAGAAATGATTTTCAAGAAATTTTTTTTTTTAAATAACAAAAGGGAAACGACACCGTTTCACGGCCTATATCTGTGCGTGACCCGACCCGCTCCATGGGGGATCCGCGTGTTTTGATTAATGGGTTATTTACAACCCTGGTCCCTCCGTTTTTCAAATGCATTTCAATCCAGTTCTTTTTCTTATTTTATTTTCTTTTAAATTTAATCTTTTATTTCATTTTTGTTTCGATTTGATCCGCAACGAAGTGTTGCGTTTTGGGGAAGCGGGATATTTCCCAATTGGTCCCCATGTTATTCGCGGGTCACTATTTCGCCCTCCACTTTGATTTATTTTCGTTTTTCTCCTTCCAGTTCTGTTTTGATTTTAATTTAATCCTTTACTGTGTTTGAATTTGTTTGTTTATATTTTATTTAATTATTTGTCATTCCATTATTCTTGATATATTTAATTTTAATTCTAATAATGGGTCGATGTTAAAACATAGCGTTATCCAAAGCTTATTATTAATCTTGTTTTATTGTATATTATTATTAAAATTTATCAAGTATTGTTATAGAATTTGTGTTTCATTATTTTAAATTCGTTCTATGTGTTCTTTTAAATCTATTATATATTGTTGTTTCAAAATTATTACGTATTATTATTTACAGTTGTCTCATATTTTTATTGTTTTAATTATAATTTGTACTTATCTTAATGTTTTCATTTTATTTATAAAATTCTTCCTTACATTTTGCTATATTTTTAAATTGTTCTTTATAAAAAATAATATCGCATATAACATTATTTTCTCATTAACACATAATAAATTACTTCATTTCTACACGTATGGTTTTATTTTACATTATTATATTCACTTTCAATCTATTTAGTTTTTTTTACATTGTTGTTAATATTTGGATAATATGTGGTATGAAATCATGGTATTAATGTGTTTTGTATTGTTATTTATACTTATTGATTGTTTAATGTTCATTAGTGTATGTTATTTACAAATCACCCTTTTGTTGTACATTATTATTCAATCGTTTTTTTATTTATTCAAAAGGTTACAAATGTCAAAGTTATTTCATACAAAAGTTTTCAAAAATAATGCAATACTCGAAATTTGGAATCCTCGAGAGAATTGAGCCCTAACGTATTGGGTTCCAATTTTCCTCGTTGAATCTAAATAATCAAAAATTTTCTTTAATCAAGATACTTAAACCAAAACTCATCTTCGGAAATTCGATACATCGTGTCTAATGTATTGGACGTGACATGTTGTTTTCTCGAGACGAGTATTTTTTTCTAATAAATGAAAATAAAGGCAATATTCGATGCTAGGAATTTTGAGAAATTGTGCCCTAACGTATTGGGTTTCAATTTTTCATCTGACTTAAAGGAATTGAATATCCCTTTTTAACTTCACCGCAAAATTTTTGAAAATCAAAAGACAAGCTTACTCTCGGGGACTAAAAATATCGTGCGTAACCGACTCCCGAACCTGTTTTCTCAAAATTCGTAGACCTAAAATTATTTTCAAGGTGATCCGATCACACCTCAATAAAAGATCGGTGGCGACTCTCATTTTATTTTCAAAGTCGATCCTCGTTTTTTTCAAAATTTAAAAATGGTTTGGACCGCTTGGCGACTCCACTGGGGACATTTAGAGAGTCAAGCCATAAAATTGATTATTTTCTATTTTATTGTCAAAAACTGAAAATTTGATTTGAAAAATTACGATCTTTTCTTTGCGCTTGTTTGCATGATTATTGTAAATTGAGTTGTATATTTTGGCATCATATTGCATAAGACTGTTTAGTCTTGTCCTTTTAAGTGGGAGTGAGAAGCTACTCCTTCGTGAGGTTTTCACCTCCGTGCAGGATAGTGAATCACTTTCGGGATACATCCGTACCTATGTCTTCGTGAGATTTTCATCTCCGTGCAGCCATAGGAAAATGTATTCCCCTGAATCGAACTCGGTCTGTATGAGCCTATAATGGGTGAAGACCGAGGAATCTGCTAGTTCGGGTACCCTGACTTTAGAGCCGAACCGCATGTAGAAGACCTTTGGAACTTAACCTAGGTAGAGCCACTCCAAACCCCTAGTGATCACCCGACTAGGTACTTTTTTGTTTTCCTTGTTTGCTTCTATTTTGCACTAACCCCTCTTGCTGTGTTTTGATTATGATTGCATTGCATTTGCATCTTAGGAAAGAGATATTGATTCAAGTCCGATTACTAAATTAGAAAGCTTGTCATGGAATACGAATTCCTTGATAAAGCGGAAAAAAATACGAATTTTCGAATATATTCTGAGAAACACAAGAATGGCGATGGAAGAGTTCGTGACCTTGCTCCGTAGCCTGAGGATTCCAGGATTGTCTAAGAGCCTTCAACGTTCCAACTCACTTAAAGAAGCTGACGAGCTTTATGAAGATGGGCAGATGATGGATCGTGACCAAGATCAAGAAAAGGAGTTAGCAGTGGCATCTATTGAAAATTGGCGAGATTATCATAGACATGCACCTGAAGAAAAAGACCGATGTTGTTTCTTGGAATATGAGGGTGAGGCCGTACATGTATCCATTTTATGTAAAGAAATTTGTCTTCTAGAAAAATTTTCTAAATGTAATTGAATCAGAATCAACGTCTCTTTAGGCATACGTTTCATGCATTCTCATTACATGCATTAAAGTCCATTGAAAGGGTCTAATTGAGTAAATTTATTTCAGCTAATCTGGAAACCGGCAAAAGCTCACCTATTAAGCATCAATACAGTACTTGTCGAAAGACTAAGGAAATGGACCAAAGATTAGAGAAACTGGAGCAAATGCAAAAGGATATGCAAGAACGGTTACAAGTACAAATGCAAGAGCGGCTAGATAAAATTCAAGAGGACATGACGGAAAAATTGATCAAGGCTCAAAAGGATGCGATGGCTGAATTGACGCACCTACTAACTAAAGGTGTAAATAAATGGAAAAGTCCTTTGGTTAATGATGAAGAAGAAGAATGACCTCTATATCCTCCAGGCTTTACACCTCCTCATGCGCAAGTTCAGACCGAGGTGTACCCACGCAAATCTTCAGTCACGATCATGCCTCAGCAGTTTCAGATCGGTATCCCAATGAACTTCCAAAATGGACTGGGCTCTAACCTTGGCAATAACCCTGTTAATCTCGCTACCCCCGACTTTGATGAAATAGCTGAAAAGGACAAAGCAAATGAAGAATTGCCAAAGCAGTGGGAAGATAGGTGTAAATGGTTGGAGGAAAAATTCAAAGCTTTGGAAAGTGCTGATAGTTATCATGGAATCGACGCAAAAGATCTAAGATTAGTACCAGACTTAGTAATTCCTCCCAAATTCAAAATGCCTGAATTTGAAAAATACAATGGAACTAGTTGCCCCGAGGCTCACCTCACCATGTTCTGCAGAAGGATGACTGGCTACGTCAATAATGATCAACTGCTAGTAAACTGCTTCCAAGACAGTTTGGTAGGGGCAGTACAATCATGTATTTGAAATAATGCCTGACAGAATTACTTTGCAGAACTTGAAAAAGAAATCAAATGAAAGTTTTAGACAGTATGCACAGAGGTGGAGGGAGGTTGCAGTCCAGGTTCAGCCACCCCTCTTGGAGAAGGAGACGACAATGCTCTTCATCAATACGCTGAAGGCTCTGTTCATTACGCACATGTTAGGAAGTGCTACAAAAAGCTTTTCTGACATAGTCATGAGCGGTGAAATGATTGAAAGTGCTATAAGAGCCGAAAAAATTGAGGCGGAAGAGAGTGATAAGAGGTCAACCCCAAGGAGAAGAGAAAATGAGGTGAACAACACAGCTTACTCAAGGTCAGTAAGTCATCCAGGTAAAGGGGTCACTAGTCAACAAGGTTCATCAAGACAAGAACCTTATGTGAAACAGGGCACTGAGAACCTCCAGTTTACGCCAATTTCAATATCGTATAAGGAGTTGTATCAAAGCTTATTCAACGAGCGCATTGTTGCCCCTCTCTACACAAAGCCTCCACAGCCTCCGTACCCCAGATGGCACGACGCAAATGCACAATGTGAATATCATGCGGGAAATACGGGGCATTTCATAGAAAATTGTATTCCTTTAAAGAATTGATTGAAAGGTTTATCAGTATGGGCGTCGTTAAATTTGATGATTCCTCCAGTGCGGAAAATCCATTACCCAATCATAATTGATAAGTGGAGTGAATGCAACGCACAAGCAACTGAAGAAGGGACCTTGTTAGATATCTGCCCTTATAAACGTGGAAGTGTTTTAAGTAATTCGACTGCGGAAGAAAACCCTATAGTCTCTAGAGCTTTTTAAAAGTAATTTTTTGAACATTTTTGTTGTTTTTAGCCTAAAATGATAGAAATTTCCTTTGTGAAATAGGCTCATGTCTGAACGTTGTTATTTTAATGAAATACATCTTTGCAATTATTACTGAGCCAATATTTTCATTCTTTACAAACAATTCCAGATTCTTTCATTCTTTTGAATTTTCTTCATTGTTATTCATTCATTCATAATCATATTGTATAAATAATTATTCATAAATTTATACATTCTTTTGCATATTCTTTGGTACTATTATGGGTCCCCAGATATCAATTACATGAATGACGCTGCTATTGACTTAGATTTTCCTCTTGAGCGAGGCATGTGTTTAGACGGATCTTATGACTTTGAAAATGACAAAGATTGTAGCTTATCTCAGACTTTTTGAGGATGGTAGAATAAGAGAATCGACAGATCCTACCTCTCAAGGAATTATTAAAAATTGTGAGCTTGGTAAAGATTAAAATTGACCTGACCTCAAAGATGAAGCAAGACCTTATTCAAAGATGTCTTTGTAGGATCATACCAGGGTATGCCGGGTTAAACGCTGATGAAGAAATCTACACAACAGCACGATATCAGAAATTTGCAGTAAGAACGATAAAATTCTTTGCCGAGGCAATGCTTTTCTCGTTGAGTCAGCATAGCTTTGCCCATTTGAAGTCGATTTTTCATCCCTTCAAGATGTTTTCTGTCGTAGTTGCGCCCCAAAAGGCTCTATGAAAGAAATGAAGGTTTTTCGCATACAAGATGAAAGTGAGAAATCTTATCTATAAAAACATTGATTCTGGTCGAAAGAGGACTTGCCTAATCCCATGAGTTTAGAGTAAAAAAAAATCAAAAACAAAAAGAAGAAGAAGAAAAAGAAAAAATCAAAATCAAAAGCAAAAAAAGCAAAAAATCAAAATCAAAGTCAAAATGAAAAGAAAAAGGAGAGGTCAAGGCGAAAACCCGCAAATGGCGCTTTAACCAAAGGTGGATTTGAGTTGAAAACCAGAAAAGGGTGACTCAAATTTTGAGCAAAATGGGGCATGGACATCACCATTATCGAAGACTTCTAATGGGAATTGCTTCATTTTTTTTGAGAGGCTACTTCATGGGTCAAGGTCATCATATACCAATGCAAAATTTTAGAGAAGATGGTATTGGAAAATGTATTGAACTTGAACAATGGCACGATAGCTAAGGTTTGAAATCAATTCAGAAGCAGACATCGCGATTCGTCACTGAATTTCCTAGAGATGAACATCAAGAAAATTAAAGAAAATAACTGAGACTTGCAAGGGCTGGCATGTGAAGTTACCATCTGCCTTCCTTGTTTTTCGAGCGTTTATTGGGACTTCAACTAAGGCAACACTGTTTTTCTCTAGTTCACAAGACGGAAGTAGTTCTACCTATTAAAGTAGAAATTCCTTTCCTCTGGGTTTTAGTTGAGCAGAAGGAATCCAATCTGATCAGAAAGAGAAAAGCTAAAAGTTATTCAGCACAAAGGCGAATGATGCAGGCCTACAACCAAAAGGGTCATTTCAGAATATTCCACGAGAGGGCTGGATGTTAAAAAATATCTTTCCTCAATGAAAGGATTTTAGAGGGAAATGAATGCCAAACTGGAAATGCCCCTATGTTGTAAAGAAGACCATTTTTAGAGGAACACTGATCCTGAGTGAGATTGCTAGTCTTACAAACTCGGATCCAGTCAAGGAATACTTCGTTTAAAGAAGAAAAAAGGACCAAGGTGAAAACCTGCAAAGGGCACTCAGAGTAAAAAAAATGAAAAATGAAAAATGAAAAATGAAAAGTGAAAATGAAAAAATAAAAATGGAGAGGCTAAGGGGAAAACCCGCAAAGGGTGCCTTAGGCCAAAGGGGATTTGAGTTGAAAACCCGAAAAGGGCAGCTCAAATATTGATCTGAATGGGGCATGAAGCGATCAGAGCAACTTGAATCTTGGGGCATGTGGTAATCTTGTTATACCTGAATCAACAAGAAAGGGTAGGCGACATCTTGGGGCATCGACAAAGCACTGTAGATCTCCTAAACACATGTCAAACTCAGAATGGTCTTCAAAAAGTTTGTACAGAGAAGTTCAAGCTGCGATATCTGGGGCACCCAATTCTCATATTATTTATATTGAATTTTTTGTTCTTGGAATACTTTTTTCTTTTCGAAGATATACATTCCCAATCAATTTCTTTATTATCCTTCTTTTTGATAATTTATTCCTTTCGAGCTATGCTCAGGACCAACTTTATTCTTATCCATTGTTATGACCCTTTTTGCGAGCATGTTGCATTGGAATAATGATTAACGGACTAATAAAACTTTCACAAAGGAAGTTTTCCATATTACTCTGAAAATATCTAAATAATATAGGAACCTAAAACAGGACTATTGTTTAGAACACACCAAATTTAAAGGTTGGAAATTTGAGAAGGAATAGTCTAAATTTAGACTTTCTCTTTGGATTTTTGTTGTCAAATGCGTTGATTGACAAGACGCCATATTGGTGACAAAGCTTACATAAACAAGCAAGCAATGATCATCAGGCAATAGGAAGAGGTTACTTCGGAGAAGAGAGCATTCATTTGCGCATGAGTCTTTGGTACGACACCCTGAGAATGGTGTAAGAAATCAGAAAGATTCAGATCCTGTATTGTGATAAGCGAGGATTGAGAAAAAGCCACATATTTCTACCCTTGGACTGCAGTGGGAGAATGATGGTACAAATTTTGTGCCCCCATGGATTAAACTTGGAGGTTTACAGTGGGGGGCAACCTGGCTAAATGTTTCTTCAGAAAGGCCAGTCAAGCAAGAAAGTGTTGTAACACGTCAGTCACAAAACCTTAATAAACTTCGAGTAATGACAACCTAAACGGGATCATTCTCAGAAAAATAAAATTCTGCATTCATGCAAACACCATTCACATATGTCTAATTAGGAGCATTTGATTCATTTTGATCATGCCATCCTAATCATTAGGCATAATTAGGTTCATTATACAGGTCACTTTCCCCAGAGAACAGATCAGTGAAGACAGCAGATCTTGCCTTCCTGCATTGACAGCGAAGCAGATCGAAAACAAAGCCTTGCCTCTATCGGTTGTAGTGGAGCTGGTTAAAGATAGCAGATCTTGCCTTCCCGCGTTAACAGCGAAGCAGATTGAAAACAAAGCCTTGCCTCCATCTGTTGCAGTGGAGCTTGTTAAAGATAGCAGATCTTGCCTTCCTACGTTAACAACGAAGCAGATCAAAAACAAAGCCTTGCCTCCATCGTTTGCAGTGGAGCTGGTTAAAAATAACATATCTTGCCTTCCTGCATTGACAGTGAAGCAGATCGAAAACAAAGCCTTGCCTCCATCGGTTGCAGTGGAGCTTGTTAAAGATAACAGATCTTGCCTTCCTGCGTTAACAGCGAAACAGATCGAAAACGAAGCCTTGCCTCCATCGGTTGCAGTGGAGCAGATTGAATTTGATAATCCTATCTCCCTGATATTACAGTGGAGTGGATCGAAGAGCCAATTCCTATACCTCTGAAGATGCAGTAGGATGGAATGGAACCACTTGAAGAAGAGCACCAAGGTCCAAGCACGACCGGGCAAAATTGGTCCTCTTTAGTCTTTGCTTCATTCCCGTTACACGATAATGAGCAAAGAGGGGCACCTGTAATAGGCCCAATTTGCCCGGGCCCATGCAGGTTAAATAAACAAAAATAAAAACCAAAACAATAAACAATGTCTAGTTTTACAAACCCAAAATCAACATAGCCCAGTAAACTAAACCCTATTGGCCTAACCCAAACCCAATTAAGCCCAAACCAAATCGGTCCAAATGGCCCAACACCAGAAAACCCAAATCAGAAATGGAAAACTCCTAGGGTTTCCAGAAGATCTAGGCGCCGCAAGCTCTGCCCCCGCACGAGCCACTTCCCACGCATGTAGCGCCATCACGAGCCTCCAGCTGGCCTCGTACGGTCTCGTACCTGCAACCACCTGCAGCAAACGCAACAAACGAACAACAGCAGAGCAAATTGGCTAGCAAAATAATAGAAATAAGAAAAAAGGAACAGAGCAAAAATATCTTTATTTTGTAATTTTTATTTTTCGGCTATAAAAAGCCATCTTTCGGAATTTGAAAGGGGACGCATACGCACAATATCAACACCCACCCACGAATATTGTATCAAAAAAGAGTTGAAAGAAAAGCAATAGAAAAACAGTTTCGAAAAGGTGATCTTTTCTTTTTTTCAGTTTTCTCTATTGTTTTCTTTTTTATTTTTTTAAATCATGTATGAACAAAAGAGAAAGGAGAAGGTTTACCAGGTAAAGCCTTCGGATCCGCGTGAGGAGGAGCTAAAAAGCCCCTAGGGGTGCAGCTCCGACCACCGTTGACGGTGTAATCGCGACGGAGATGTGGCAGATTGGCGGCGGTGTTCAAAGGGTTAAGGTTAAAACCCTAACAAATTCTTTCTTTCTTTTTTTTTGTTTTTTTTCTGGAACTGAAGCAGAAATGATTTTCAAGAAAATTTTTGTTTTAAATAACAAAAGGGAAACGACGCCGTTTCACGGCCTATATCTGTACGCGACCCGACCCGCTCCATGGGGGATCTGCGTGTTTTGATTAATGGGTTATTTACAACCCTGGTCCCTCCGTTTTTCAAATGCGTTTCAATCCAGTTTTTTTTTCTTATTTTTATTTTATTTTAAATTTAATCTTTTATTTCATTTTTGTTTCGATTTGATCCGCAACGAACTGCTGCGTTTTGGGGAAGCGGGATATTTCCCAATTGGTCCCCATGTTATTCGCGGGTCACTATTAACCCTCCACTTTGATTTATTTTCATTTTTCTCCTTCCAGTTCTGTTTTGATTTTAATTTAATCCTTTACTGTGTTTGAATTTGTTTGTTTATATTTTATTTAATTATTTGTCATTCCATTATTCTTGATATATTTAATTTTAATTCTAATAATGGGTCGATGTTAAAACATAGCGTTATCCAAAGCTTATTATTAATCTTGTTTTGTTGTATATTATTATTAAAATTTATCAAGCATTGTTATAGAATTTGTGTTTCATTATTTTAAATTCGTTCTATTTGTTCTTTTAAATCTATTATATATTGTTGTTTCAAAATTATTACGTATTATAATTTAAAGTTGTCTCATATTTTTATTGTTTTAATTATAATTTGTATTTATCTTAATGTTTTCATTTTATTTATAAAATTCTTCCTTACATTTTGCTATATTTTTAAATTGTTCTTTATAAAAAATAATATCGCATATAACATTATTTTCTCATTAACACATAATAAATTACTTCATTTCTACACGTATGGTTTTATTTTACATTATTATATTCACTTTCAATCTATTTAGTTTTTTTACATTGTTGTCAATATTTGGATTATATGTGATATGAAATCATGGTATTAATGTGTTTTGTATTGTTATTTATACTTATTGATTGTCTAATGTTCATTAGTGTATGTTATTTACAAATCACCCTTTTTGTTGTACATTATTATTCAATCGTTTTTTTATTCATTCAAAAGGTTACAAATGTCAAAGTTATTTCATACAAAAGTTTTCAAAAATAATGCAATACTCGAAATTTGGAATCCTCGAGAGAATTGAGCCCTAACGTATTGGGTTCCAATTTTCCTCGTTGAATCTAAATAATCGAAAACTTTCTTTAATCAAGATACTTAAACCAAAACTCATCTTCGGGAATTCGATACATCGTGTCGTAATGTATTAGACGTGACATGTCGTTTTCTCGAGACGAGTATTTTTTTCTAGTAAATGAAAATAAAGGCAATATTTGATGCTAGGAATTTTGAGAAATTGTGCCCTAACGTATTGGGTTTCAATTTTTCATCTGACTTAAAGCAATTGAATATCCCTTTTTAACTTCACCGCAAAAGTTTTGAAAATCAAAAGACAAGCTTACTCTCGGGGACTAAAAATGTCGTGTTCTAATGTATTGGGTGTGACATTTTATTCTCTAAGGCAAGAAGGTCTTTAGCATTCGCCTCGATTTATCCAAACATCTTTTATAAAATTAACATTAATAAAAAGGAAGGATCGTATTTTAAAATCTTTTCAAATTCTCGACACTAAGACATTAAACAATTAATTCGGTACCAATTTCGGGCGTTACAAGGGTGCTAACCCTTCCTCGTGCATAACCGACTCCCGAACCTATTTTCTCAAAATTCGCAGACCTAAAATTATTTTCAAGGTGATCTGATCACACCTCAATAAAAGATCAGTGACGACTCTCATTTTATTTTCAAAGTCGATCCCCGTTTTTTTCAAAATTTAAAAATGGTTTCGACAAATGTAATAGCCTGTTTTTTAGTGGTGTTAGAAACAGTGGTTTTGGGGCCACAAATCTGACGAGTAAGTTCGTAAATAGTATTATTTAATATTTATAAGTCAAATATGGTTTTAAAAAGGTTTTTGGTATGGTAATTTATGTTATATGAATGGTTAATTAAGTTCAAGTGGTAAGACCCTAAAGTCAAGTGGTTTTAGAAAATGAGGTATCTGTAAATACTTTTATAAATATTTACGGAGTGTTATTCGTGTTTTATTAAAGTTTCATTAATAAATTTTCATGTTTAAATGATTAATTAAGCAAAAAGAACTAAATCGTAAAAGTTGAAAAAGTTTATCACTATTAGTTAAATGTGTTAATTTATTAAAGATTTATAATTAGATGGCCTTAATGGATAGATAAACCATCATTAATGTAGTGGGACGGTTTGATGATTTAATTTCTTTTAAGTTTTAATGTTTATTATATTATTACATTATGAAAATAATGAAAAAATGTTAAAAATAAAAACATAAAAACAAAAGGAATTTTCTTCTCTCCCACCGAATGTCACCATGGAAATAGAAATTCAAAAGCTTCAAGATTTGGTTATTCTATGGATGATGCATGGTAAGCCATTTTTCATCCGCTTCTAATAATTTTTATGTTTTTGAGATCGTTGCAACTAGGTCTAATTAGCCCGTACTTTCGTTTTTGAAAATGTTAAAGATTTTGAATGTTTCCATTGATAAATATTTGTGATTTTAGATGTTAATGGATGGATTTAAAGTATTAATTGTTATTTATAAGTATTTTATTAAGTTATTTTGATGAATTTACCAATTAGGGACTAAATTGTTGAAATAGTAATAGTTCAAGGACTTGATATGAAATTTTTGCAAAATGGGCTGAAATGGTTGCTATTGACATTTGAATGGTATAAATTTTCAATAAAATTGGTTTTTGGATGATTAAGATATAGGGACTAAATTGAATAAAAATTAAAAGTTGATGGTAATTTTGTAAAATGTCAAAAGGACTAAATTGCATAAGATGAAGTTATTTTGCTATCTAAATTAATAAATTTAATTAAATTATAATTTAGATCAAGAACGAGTGAAAAATCGAGAAGAAGGGAAAATTACCAAATAGCCCCTATACTTTGTCATTTCTGCAATTTAGCTAGGTAAGTTCGTATGAACTATAATCACTTAAATGTTGATTAAATTGAATGTTTAATGTGGTTTTCTAATGTAAATGAATCAATATATATATATATGTTATCTATTATTATGCAATTTATCAAATAAAGAAACGATGGAAATCCAACGACGTATGGCAACTATCGAGCCTCGTTTGAACCTTAGAAATATATAGGATGCACATGACATGTCATTAGGGCTTTCATGTTTTGGATGCTGGTCCTGAATGTTCTACCGATGGCTGAGGTTTGACATTTATTACAAATACTCATCAGCTTGTGTGAGCAATATCGTGTAGCTTACATTCCGACCATCAGCTTGTGTCAGCAGACCTAGGTTACCATGCTCAGGGTGCTGGTCCTGAATGTCCTACCGATGGTTGAGTTTCAACATTTTTTGCAAATACTCATCAGCTTGTGCAAGTGGCATCGTGTAGTTACATTCCGACCATCAGCTTGTGCGAGGAGACCTATTTATGGCTCGAGTGAACAATGATGAAAACGAATGGTTTTAACCATATGTTTAGCACACTTTGTGTGAGCTTTCCCGTGTATTCGATATTATTCTAAGTGGTTCAACGGGCATGAAAAAGGAAGGAAAGGTAAGCATTAAAATGACTTATATCATGAAAGCTATTAAAAGGAATTAAAAGGAAATGTTGAATGAAACTATGTATATGTTCATGAAATTGATGATTTCAAGTGAGATTATTCATGTTTAATGACTTGCCTTATGTTAATTCAAGTGAATCATGAATTGATGCACTAACATACGTCACAGATGATTCTTAGGCTTGTGCCAAGCTATTGGTTGGATGGTATTATGTTAGTTTTAAAGATATGCATTGAAATGCTAAGTGTCCAAATGGAAATATGCTTATGTTCATGAAAAGGTGGTAAGAATCAAAGTATGTAATTTCTTATGAATGGTTTACCATGTAGTTGATTTCAAAAGAGTTATGTATAACTGCACTAGCTTGTGGCTATGGTTGATGTTCATGCTTATGTCTTGCGGGTTATGCAAATGAAACAGGTGAGAATAGGTAATGAAATGGTAAGTTCATAGTAGAGATGTAATATGATGAAATAAAAGGATTGATGAGTTAAAGGACTTACATGTAAGGAAGAAATATACTTATGCTATATGCGAGTTTACTTATCTCATAAACAAATTCGTGAATTGATAACTTAATTAAGCTTATGCTAAGTAATGGAATAGTAAGTAAGTAAATGAGATGGTTCATTGTTTTAAGAAAAGGTTGATGATTATGTAATTCAACTTATAAGACCCTATTATGTTAAATAGAATGTATTCATGAAGTTAATGAACCTATTCATTTGTAAGATGATAGCTATGTAGTTTGATAAATCTTGAGGCATTGGTATATTCTTGACTTATAAAGTCCATATTTGAAATGGAATGTTATATTTAAAGTTTATACGAGCTTACTAAGCATTCATTGCTTACGTAGTTATTTCCTTTACTTTACAGATTATTGAAAGCTCGTCGGAGATCTATCACACTATCCAGCGATTATTTTGGTAGATTTTGGATGCTCGTCTTGATCAAGGTTATAATGACATGTATATGTGGACTTATGGTTTATGTTAGTTGATGAGTTTGGCATGTATATGCCATTTCGGTTGATGTAACCTTGGTACTTTTGATGCCTTATTAATGTGTGTTATTTTGACAATGTATTAATGCATGTTTGAATGGATAAAATGGTAGGTGATGAATTGACCTCAACATGGTCAGGTTATGGTATGCTTTGGAAAGGTTTTGAATAGATATGCATAATTGAAATATGGTATGTATATATGTTGGTTATTGGAACCATTTGGAAATGGCTAGTTTTGTATCATTTAGATGGTTTTGTTGCATGTGAGAAATGGTCCAAATGGTACGATTATTTTGATATGGCATGAATCTAGTAGGGTATGGTTGATATGTGTCAATTGTGATGTGTTTTGGTATGAAAACAATTTAGTTGATAAATGGTTAAATATGCACATGTTTAGGTATGTTTGACGTATGTGCTTGAGGTGCCTATATGGCATATTGGTTGTATGGACTATTAGCCTTTTGTATGGAGCTTTTTATACAGGTTTTGAGCATTTTTAAAATTCTTGACCATGTGTGCAAAAGTACTTAGGCTTACGCCTGAGAAGGGTGAAAGAAATGGCTTGATTTTAGCTATTTTCTTGTCCAGACGGCCTAAGACACAGGCGTGTGTCTCAGCCGTGTGTCCCCTATAGGTTTTAAAGGTTGCAAGTCAAGTAGTTACATGGCCTAGCACACGGCCTGACACACGGACGTGTGAGGCCATTTCGAGAGTTACACGACCTGGCACACGGGCATGTGGCTTGGCCGTGTGACCCTAGTCAAAGAGTTACACGGGCACGGACACGAGTTATGTCCCTATTTCGAATGTTACACGGCTTGAGACATGGGCATATGTCCCAGCCTGTGAGTCACACAGTCTGGCCACACAATCATGTGACCCCTTGGAAACACGAAAATATACACACTTTCTCATGCCCTTTTTAACTCAAATCCATGCAAATTCATAGTAATTCTTGTCAAAAAATATATAATAATTATAAAATAATTAAATTGTACTTAAATTATTAACATGTTGAATTTTAATTAATTTTATAATAAATTTTGATAATTTTCGATAGATTTGTACAAAGGGGGAAAATTGGCTCAACAGACACTGCTAGAAATGCAAAACCAAGAAGCAATTTTTGAAGCATCAAGGCGAATTAATTTTTCAGCTGAAGATGGTCCAAATTATGAATATTAATTCATAATGTAATTAATTTTAATTTTAATCCAATTTAGTTTGGGTTAAATAATTAGTATTAATTAATTATGAAAATAGGCTTAATTGAGCTGAACCGAGAAAACCAATCCAACTGAGAACTAGGCTGCCCAAAACCGTCCCACATGCTGACCCAATCAGCTTAATTGGCTGATTATTTTGCTTGCAAAACAGCTCCTGAAGACTCTTTAAATTTGCATTCAAACCCCTCCACTTATCATGCCTTCCTAGATTTGCCCCTACCTTAAAATAACAAGTTTGAAACCTTCAAACTTGCCACATGTGTGGCCAGCCATGGGGGGACTCTATGGCTGTTGATTTTTGCTATTTTTAGCAGCCTACTCAACCTATAAATGCCCCATTGGCTTCTTATTTCAAACACATCTCAAAACCATTCATTCTTCACTTCTCTCTCACTTTTCACTCTTTATTGTTCTTCATTTTCTTCCCCATTTCCTTGCTGATTTCACCTCTTGAAAAAGAGTCATTCAACCACCTTTGGAGCAGCATTCAAGTGTTTGTGGAAGCCTCGGTTCAACAAGAACAAGTGGAGAAGGAGAAGCAAAGCAAACTAGTCAAGCCTCGAAGAAACACTGGATTTGATTTTTGTTCCTTATCCTTTTAATTTTATTGCTGTTGTTATGAACATGTATATGAATATTTCTGATGTTGATATGTTTAATTTAATTAATATGGATTAAATTTAATTCATGTTAGGTTGATTGCATTTCATCTAATTGAGTTATTAAAATTGTGTTTGTGTTGTTATAGGCCTCTGTATGATGTTTGATTAAGTAAAACCATGACTAAGTTATTCTTGCATTACAATTGTAAGGTAACTAATGATTAATTATTTAAACGGATTGAAATTGTAATTACTTCACACGATACTTAATCAGTGCATGTTTAATCATCTAAGGTAGCTGAGAGTAAATTAGCAACGATATCTAACGATACATTAGCCTTGCATAACTTGCAAGATTATTGTGATTAAACTGTTTCAAGGTAAAAATACATTGTTACCTCACGTAATCTTTTATGTGCTTATGAGATTGAATTAATTATTTGAATTGGCATAGAGATATGTAAAAGATATTATTTTAATTTCATAAGTATGAATGTGCATTAACACATTTTCTTATTAAAATTTGTTTAATCAATTGAATTGACATAGATATATAGTCAAGAGATAAATGGATTTTGGTAGGTGAGTATGTGAATAAGTTAGCAAATTACCAAGTTACCGTGAATTTATTCGTAACAATATAAACATGAGTTTAATAATTTTATGTTAAGAAATGTAATTAATCTAGCACAATTTTGTCATCTTAATTAAAATCATCTTTTGAAATCATGCATTGGAGCTTTTATTTTATTTTTATTTATTTTCCTTAGTTAAATCCTAGTTTTTAATCACCTCCTTAAATTAAAATACTTTTCTTCACCAAAGTGTTTTTAATTGCATTCATAAATAATTCTTTTCATAGTCCTTGTGGGTACGATAACTAGACATTTACTTTTCACTTTATTACTTATTGCGATTGTGTACACTTGCACATTTCCGTCGTTCCACCCCTGCAGTATGAAATTTTCTATTTTTTCCTAAATGTTTCAAATGTTTTCGATTTAGTCCCAAATCACTTCTAAAGTATTTTTAAGGCCTCGAGGGCTCGAATAAGGGACAATATGCTTATATTTGAATGAATTATACCATGATTTATTAAATGATTGAATGTACATGTTTTTAAGTTATGCTTTTAGAATAATGCTATGTAACCCTATTCCGGCGATGGATACGGGTTAGGGGTGTTACATAAAACCTATACGAATACTAAAATGGAAGATGTTTCGTTTAGAATGAACTTTTACCTGTTGTATATGATAAGATACAGTGGTGTGGCATCCCGTATTCGGGCTTGGTGACCAAGCCGGGTGTAGGGTGTTACAAGATCTCTTAGTCATTTCTCTTCCTTACCAGTAGTCATCAAGGTTATAAATTCAGCCTCCTTAGTTGAATGCGAAATGCAAGTTTGTTTCTTGGAGTCCCAACTAATGGCTCCACCTTCTATCTTAAAAATCCATCTTGATGTGGACTTATTGTCACTTAGACTTGTAATCAAACTTGCATTCGAGTAACCTTCTAGTACCGCAGGATAATCATTATAGAATAATCCCAAATTTTTTTTTTTAAGATAGCAAAAAATCTTACAAATTCCTTTCTAATGATTGGTACTAGGAAAATTTGTAAATCTCGCCAATTTGCACACAACAAATATGATATCGGGTCTAGTGCAATGCATTGCATACATTAGACTTCCGATTGCACTAGCTTCCTCAGGTTGTGCTTTAGACCTGCCATTACTCTCACTTAACTTGAAGTTCAAATCATATGGAGTGTTCAAATCCTTGATATTCAAGTGTTTGAAGTTTTCCAATACTTTCTTGATGTAGTGAGATTGGCTTAGTGCAAAGCCTTTTTCATGCTTTTTCACCTTTATACTTAGAATTATACCTACCTCATTGAGATCCTTCATCTTAAAATTCAAGGCTAGATACTCTTTGGTCTCATGAACACCTTCCATGTTCATACCAAAAATGAAAAAATCATTTACCTAGAGACAAATAATTACACTATACCTATTAGTGAATTTAGTGTAATACATTTATCCGCATCATTATGTAAAAAACCATATGACAAGATAATCAAGTCAAATTTCTCATGCCACTGTTTAGGCACTTGTTTTAAACCATATAATGACTTTATCAACTTGAACACCTTATGTTCATTCCCAAGAAGCACGAAGCCTTCTGGTTGCTCCATGTAGACTTCTTATTTGAGATCACCATTCAAAAAAGCCGTCTTAACATCCATTTGGTGTGTATGTCATTGATGGGTAGATGCAAGTGCCATAAGAATTCGAATGCAAGTCATTATAGCCACTAGTGCATAGGTTTCAAAATAATTTGGGTATTCCATTTGCATAAATCCTATAGCCACCAACCTAGCCTTAAAGGTTGAAGAACCTCCTGTTGGAGTATTCTTCCTTTTAAACACTTATTTACACCCGATAGGCTTCGATCATTGAGGAAGATCAACTAGAAACCAAGTATTGTTGGACAATATTGAATCCATTTCATTATTGATTGACTCTTTCCAAAATGTCGCATCCCTAGAAGTCATGGCTTCACTATAGGATTTTGGATCACCATCCACATTAAACATTATGGGGATCTTTCTAATTACGGATTCTTTATTTCCCTCAACAAGGAATGTTAGAGATTATGAGGAAATGAAATCGAGACCAAAGTCTTTTACTTTTCTCACTCTTTGACTTTTCCTCAGCTCTGTATCCTTATTATCCTAAAGACTTCTCTTGGTTTGATCACTTGAGATCATTGGTTGATATTATTTTTTTGAATCCATTGAATCATTGAAAACTTTATTTTCAATAAATACAACATCTTTTGTTTCAATTATTGTATTTGACACTAAGTCAAGAACATAATAAACCTTACAGTGTTAGACATATCTAATGAATGTACCATTGACGGTTCTTGTCCTAACTTTGTTCTCAATTAGTATCCAAGTTTGAAATAATCTAAGTTTGTCATCCAACCCTTCCATAACTTATATGGAGATACTTTGAATTTTTTCGATGGTATTCTGTTAGGGATATAACACGCAGTGAATAATGTTTCACCCCATATATTATATGGAAGTTTAGCATTTAACAACATCGACTTAACCATATCCATTAAAGAACGGTTCTTTCTTTCTGCCAAACCATTTTGTTGGAGAGTATAAGTTACGGAACACTCATGTGCCACACCTTCTTCCTTACAAAATACATTATATTCATTTGAAAAATATTCATAACCTCTATCACTACAAAGTACTATGGTTTTCTTACTAAATAAATTCTCAACCTCATTTTAAAACGTTTAAACATATCAAAAGCCTTGTATTTACCTCTAATAAGATACACATAAGTAAATCTAGAGAATTCCTTTATAAAAGTGATAAAATATCACTTTCCACCTCTTGTTAGAGTTTCATTTAATTCACAAACATCCAAATGGTTTAAATCTAACACTTGCGAATTCTTTTCACACTTATTAGGAAACGGCTTCTTGGTAATTTTTATTGAATACAAATTTCACATTTATCCATAAACTTATCATTACTTAGATTGATATAACCATTCTTTTTCATATATTGTAAAGTTTTAAATTTAAAATGTGCTAAACGCGTATGCCATAAAGGATAAGATTCAACAATATATGTAGAAGAATTAACTTTAATCATATCAATGCTCAACTTGTACATGCCCTCGTTACAATATCTTTTTCCTACATATATATCACCCTTAAGCAAGACTAACTTATCGAATTCCAAGATAATCTTGAACCCCTTATTATGTATAAGACTCGCGAACACTAAATTCTTTCTCACATCGGGATAATGCAACACATTAGTCAAATTCAATTTTTTCCTAAATGTGAATATGAGTTCCACCGTCCCTTGACAAAGCACCTTAATCGATTGGTAGTTTCCCATAAGCACTTCATAGTTTTCCACTAGTTCATAACTCTTGAATTGTTATTGGTCATTACACACATGGACAATAGCTCTGGAGTCGAGCAACCAATTATAGGATTTATTGGTCATGGCTATGTTGAGTTCGATAATCATACCAATCTCCAAACTCTCGATCCCTTCTGTAACCATGGCCACTAAGCCTATACCGTCTACCATATATTGGCTTTGGAAGTTGTGGCATTTTGCTTCTTTTTAAGAAGTTTACAGTGAAGTCCTCTGCCATATGTAGAAGTTTCTTCCGATAATTGTTCCAAGACGAGGGCAACTTTAAGATGATAGCCCCAACTTGTAACAATTCTGGAATAACAACTTTCAAGTTACAAAGTCTACTTACATGGACTTGTAGTTCATGGGCTTGATCCATGATCGGGATACTATCGCACATTTTGAATTTGAAATACTTCATCATTAAAAATTTATCAGTACCTTTTCACTAGGTGTTGTATTTCTCTTCAAGATCTTTCCATATTTCCACTGGGGATTGCATCGATATGTAGAAATCATACATTGATCAGACAAGGTGTTAAGGATGTGTCCTTGACATTTGAAATTTTCTTATTCGTGCTTTTTCTTGAGTTCGACCACTTTCCCAATTTCCTCCGGGTTTGCATTAGGGGCGGGATCCTTCACAGGTTGTAGGTTTGGATACAGAATATACGCCACATTTAATATGGTAAGAAGGAACATCTTGTCCTTCCAACGATTGAAGTTTGAGCCATCAAATCACTCAAGTTTCTCAAACTCTTGGCTCATCACTTTGAATACAATGGTAGCTCTCATCGCCATCTCCAAAATAATTCTCTTTGATTGTTGGATATATTGAGTGGAGATGATAAATCTGGAGAATATATGGAATTAAAAGAGAACTATTTGCCCCTACACAAATTTGGTATATAGTTAAGACAAAGGTCCACCTGGAATACAACGAAGCTAATTTCCTTTGAATATCAAAATTGATGAATTACCTAACTCTTACTCTAATTTCTGAAATTGAATTGATTGTAATGTACTTTGTGAGTGGACACACAAAAATATATACACTTTTTCATGCCATTTTTAACTCAAATTCATGCAAATTAGTAGTAATTCTTGTCGAAAAATATATAATAATTATAAAATAATTAAATTTTACTTAAATTATTAAGAATTTTAATTTTAATTAATTTTATAATAAATTTTGATTAATTTTGATTTATTTTCGACAGATTCGCACAAAGGGCAAAAAATGACTCGGCAGACACTACTAGAAGCGCAAAACCAAGAAACGATTTTTGAAGCATCGAGGTGAATTAAATTTTCAGTCTAAGACGGTCCAATTTATGAATATTAGTTCACAATATAATTAATTTTAATTTTAAATCCAATTTATTTTGGGTTAAATAATTATTATTAATTAAATTATAAAAGGAGGCCGCCCAGTTGTGCTAAACCGAAAAGACCGATCCAATCGAGAAATGGGATGCCCAAAACCGTCCCACATGGTGACCCAATCAGCTTATTTAGGTGATTATTTGGCTTGCAAAACAGCCCTTGAAGTTTCCTTGAAATTGCATTCAAACCCCTCAAGCTTTTGTAGATTTGCCTCTAGTTAAATTTAGCAGCTTTGAAAGCTTCAAACTTGCCACATGTGTGGCCAACCAAGGGGGGATTCAATGGCTTCTGATTTTGCTATTTTTAGTAGCCTACTCAAACTATAAATACCACCTTTTCTTCTCATTTCAAACACACCTCACATCCTTTCACTTTTCACTTCTCTCTCACTTTCTCTTTAAAACCATTCATTTGTTCTCCATTTTTCTCTTTCATTCCCTTGCCAATTTTTCCTCTTTGAAAAGAGCCCTTCAACCACCATTAGTAGAAGCATTCAAGTGCTTTTAGAAGCCTTGGTTCAACAAGAACAAACGAAGAATGAGAAGCGGAGCAAACTAGTCAGGCTTCGGAAAAACATCGAATTTATTCTAGTTCCCTATCATTTAATTTTTATTGTTGTTGTTATAAACATGTCTATGAATACTTGTTCTGTTGATATGCTTAATTTATTTAATATGAATTAAATTTAATTAGTGTTAGGTTGATTGCATTTTGTCCACTTAAGTTATTAAAATTACATTTGTGTTGTTATAGGTCTTGGTAAATTGTTTGATTAAGTTATTATTGCATTATAATGGTAAGGTAACTAATGAATTAATTATTAAATCATGTTGAAATTGTAATTAATTGACAATACTTATCGATTGCATGTTTAATCTTCTAACATAGCTGAGGTTAAATTAGCGACGGTATTAAATGGTACATTAGCCTTGCATAACTTGCAAGATTATTGTGATTAAATTGTTTCAATGTAGGTATATATTGTTACCTCACTTAATCTTTTATGTGCTTATGAAGATTGAATAATTGTTTGAATTAGTATTGAAAAATGTTCAAGAGGTTAGTTAATTTAATAAGTATGTATGAGCAATAGTTAGCAAATTACCAAGTTGCCGTGAATTTATTTGTAGCTACATGAACATGATTTTTGTATTTCTAAGTTAAGAAATGTAATTAATCTAACACAATTATGTCATCTTGATTTAAATCATCTTTTGAAATCGTGCATTAGAACTTTTATTTTTATTTTATTTAGTTAAACTTTAGTTTTTAATCACTTCCTCAAAATCAAAATATTTTTCTTAACCAATGTGTTTTTAATTGCATTCATAAATAATTCTTTTCATAGTCCCTGTGGGTACGATAACTCGACATTTACTTGTCACTTTATTAGTTGTTGCGATTGTGTACACTTGCGCATTTCCATCGTTCCAGTGAACATCATAGTCCCTCTATTTATATGCACTTAATGGATACTATTTTGAAGAGCCACAACCATTCATGTTGGGCATACTTCTTAGAAGAAACATGTCCCATGGAAATGTATTAATTGAAGGAGAAATTATCACTTTTTAATTTGAATAGTGCTCATGAATAATTAATTTGCAATCTACAATTTCCAACAAAGCATACAAAGGGAGTGCCAACTGAAGATCCCTTTCAGCAACCTTGGGGATCTTTATGGTTGCACGAAGTTGTTCAATGGTAAAATCCTCCATCATCTTAAACTTTAGGTTTAGACCTACTTGGTGGGCTTTGGCTAAATGGCTTAAGTGGGGGGTTACTGTTGATGACCCCTACATAGCCCTTGAGACTTGATCTTCAATAAAACACATATCTGTAATAGGTGGCCATATTGAGAGACGAGTTCAATAAGGTTTTAATGAACCAAAAATGGCAGAAGTGCTAGCCATTCGTGAAGCCTCGTGGATGTTTGTTTCATCGAAATGGAGAGGACAATTTAAAGCTTTAATTCGATCTGATTGTAAAATTGTTATTCATTAGAAGTCCAATTAAGGCTCCCAAACTCTTGCCACCCTATTACAAAAGAGATCTCTATAGATGTATGCTCATATTAAAGGAGAATAATCTTTGCAAAGTGGGAATGCAACATAAAGGCTGATAAGCTCGCTTAATTGGATGTTCATAGAGTGGAAAATGCAGTGTTGATAGGAGGTAGTGAACCAAGGTTGTATTTAATTTGTTCGATTCGAAAAAAGATTTGGATCTAACCCTAAAAGAAAAAATCAAACAGATTCAGAAAATAATGAAAAAAAATGAAAACAACTAAAAGAATAAATTCGAGAAGAATAATAAATATTTATAACAATAAATAAATCAAACGGATGTTAAAAGATGAAAGATAAATTAAATTAGTCGATGGATATTAATAGAAGGATATAAGTCCAATTGAACCCTTTAAGGAAGATTTCCTGATAAGCTCAACCAATGGTTCTAACCAACCCCTAATGCTGAACCTTAGTAAATTGAAGGGTGAAGAGTTCTCCCACTGCTTCAAAGAGAGAACCAAGAAGAAAACTTACTCTTAAAATAAACAAAAGAAAAATCTCACAAAGAGAAATAACTAAAAGAGTTTAAATTTTGTTAATCAAGGTGTGTGCATAATAAATAATGAAGAGACATTTATATATGCTATCTAGGGGTGAGCAAAACTCGATTCGACTTAAAAAAATCGAAAAAAAAATTTGAATTTTATGTTAAAAAATTGAGTTATTCGAGTCAACTCGATTTTTTTTCGAATTTCGAGTTTGAATCAAGTTGAGTTTTCAAATTCGAATAACTCGAATAATTAGAATAATTCGAATATAAAATTATAATATTACACATTTTTACCTCAAACTCTGAAACCTTTTTACTTTTCCCTCAAAACTTTTACTCCTTCCCACTTTCCCCCAAAACTTTTACTCCCCTCCCATCCCAACCTCCCCATCGACCCACAATCCATTTCCCACCAAAATTTTACCCTCCCATTTACTTTTCCTCAAAATTTTACTCCTAAAAGCCCTCAAAAATTTTTATTTTACCCCAAAATTTTTACTCCCTCCCACTTTCTCCCTAAAACTTTTACTCCCTTCTCATCCCCCCCTAATTTTTTTAAACATTTTCTCTCCAAAATATTAAACTTTTTCTCTCCAAAACTTTTTATTTTCCTCCTAAACTTTTTCTTCTGACCCTTTACTCCCAAATAAAAAATCAAAAATTATCCAAAAAACTCCCTAAACATAAATAGTAATAATTTTATTTATATCTACTATGTATATTATTAAATTAAATTTCACATTTTATATTATTTATATTATTAAATTGTTTAGTCATATTTAATATTTATATTAAAATGAATTATTAATGATACCATAAAATATTCGTGTTAAAATTTTATATTGGTATCAATTTCACATTTTATCTTTAAAATAACTTTTATTAAAAAATCACATTTTACATTTAATATATTTTTAATTTCAAAATACATAGTGACAAGAATCTAAAGATAATTGAAACAACTAAGCAAGCAAAGAAGCTAACCCGTATATAAAAGATTAATAAATAAATTATGGGGTGATGATGAAAGTTAATAAAAAAATTTATTACAAGGGACAAATTTTATTACGGTGGTGACAATTGGTTACAATGACCCAAAACCATTTTTTAAAAATTAACTCAAACGAATATATTCGATTCGATTCGATTCGAATTTCATTTCACTTGACTCGATTTGAGAAATTTTCAAATCAAATTAGGATGATAAAATATGATTCGTCAACTCGATTAACTTGAAATTTTTTCATTTGATTCGATCGAACACTCACCCCTAATGCTATCTAATTACATCAAAATAAAATTCTTAAGTAGAATGAAACTCTATTTAATCTAAATAAGGAGTAGCTTTACTAGAACTAAACTTTCTTGTTGACTAAGAAATATAAAACTCCTAAACAACTTAAAATACTTAAAAGATATCTTAAAATTTGGAATAGATAAATAATAAAAATATAAAACCTAATAGATACAATATTAAGCTTATATAATCAAAATTAAACCTAAAAATCAAGCCAAATATAATTTGAACTTGAATTAAAGCCTAAAACTTGTAATTTCCTGTAATAATCCCGCCCAAGAATTTTGTCCGTGCAATCTTCACTAAAATTGTCATAATTTGATCTCTTACACTCAAAATCGAGTGATTCAAAGTGTGTTTCGAAGTTAAGAGATAACTTTTCAAACTCTGTGAAGACATTTAAACCCAGAAATGCTTGGATACCATCCAACAAGTTGTCGAAAGTCGATTGATATTTCAAACTTGAAAATTGGCAACTTCGATTAATGAAATTTAATAAATTTTACCCAATCCATGCATGTATCATTCCCCCTTTCCTTGAAAAGATTTGTGATCGAGTTTTTTCTTTGGCCAAATAAGAAAGAATCTATATGATAGGTGGAATGGTTTAATTGAGCTCCTCTTAAAGGATCAACAAATTTCTAAAAGAAAGAATGTAACACCCCATACCCGGCCTAGGAGTTATGGTCGAATCTGGCGGTGTCACATTAAGGTGTTTAGCGTAAAACTTGTTGTCGTTGTAATCCTTAAAATCAATAATGGTGATTCCAAAACGGGTTGTACATTTCCAAGCCTGCATCATTAAAAGCGAATTACTTTTAAAACGTTATAAATTTTCCAAAATCTCATTTATTGCGGAAGTTTTTTTTTGGAAATGTTGTGAAAACGTGGTGTCTTTGAAAACAGTTACCTTTTGAAAAACCCATCTTTTTCTACAACTAGCAGTTTATATCAAACTAAATAAATAAAAACCCCAATTCAAAGCTTATAACTTTAAAGAGGTCTTTTTACATGAAAATACCCACATTCAGTTACTTATAAATCAAAACCTAAAAATGAAAGCTGATGCGGTTGTGTGGCCATCATCGAGTCCCTCACAGCATCGACCCGCCTACAACTGGGGATTACCTGTACAGTTAAACAGAAGGGTGAGTTTACGAAAACTCAGTGTGTAATCCCTTAACAAGTAAACAATTAATTAAACAGTAGCTAAATGCAGTTTGGGCCTGAGCCCATTACAGCAACAGTCCAGTTTAGTGTGGGCCTAAGCCCTTTCCCGTAATAGTAAACGATTGGGCTTGAGCCCATCACAATGCCAATAATCAGTAAGGCCTTTGCCCAATTTCAGTAATAGTATCAGTGGGGCCTTGGCCCATAACAAGAATGTGAGATATCACTCATGCTTGTGAACGAGATGTAATATCATTAATCGATGCGATAAATACAAAATCATTAATCGCGCGAAATGCGATTAGAAATCCTACCCAATCCAGCCTCTACACACCACTCTGTTCCGCCAAACACACTATGTGGGGATAAAATCGACCCACGCAGCCAGACACACCAAGAATAGCACCAGTTGTGGAACTAAACAGTATTACAGCAAGGCTACTAGTAAAATAAATGACATATAGCCATCAGTAGGTCCACAGTCGTCTTGGGCGACCCGTGCAACCTTATCAGTACGGTATACTTCCTCCAAATATAACAACCCATCCCCATACAATATATCGTGACATAATATCATACGTGTATGCAAAATTTCATGCTCAATCATAGCCATACATATCATAGAGCAAATCAGTCATACATAACATAAGGCCATAACAGTCATTTCATCTCCTAGGGGTATAACAGTCATTTTACCCTATTGAGGTATTTCGGTCATTTTACCCTATGGGGGTATTTTGGTCATTCTACCCTATGGGGGTATTTCGGTCATTCTACCTTATAGGGGTATTTCGATCAGTTTACCCTATAGGGGTATTTTGGTCATTTTACCCTATGGTGGTATTTTTGTTATTTTACCTATTTTAGGGTCTCGGTGCAGATATCGACCTCTCGAAAGGTTTGCAGTCACCTCAAGCGACTCAGGTAACCTTAATGGTCATAACAGTGTAAATTGGCCCAAGGCCCATTAATCGACCCAAGTGGGCCTACACGCTCGTGAGGCCCATTCAGCCCAGATTTCGCTACGGCTATGAGATCTACATAGCCCAGTCCAGTTTTTGCCACAAATCGTGGATTTCATCCTTGTGAGGCCTACGAGCCCATTGAGCCCACACGGCCCATTTCGACCCAATGTGGCCCATTACGGCTTAAGCTCATGAAAATGCTCATGGAGGCCTCCACAGTCTATCACCCATGATTCGTGGGTTTGGCTTACCACATGAGTGATTGCACGCTCGTGTGGTCTCCAACACCGTATTTCTGGCTTTTCGGCTTTTGTCGTTCTACAGTTACAGTGGGGCATTTACACACCTAATACGATTCACAGATTCCCTTCGTTCCAAACACTCTTATTCCGAAAATAATGATCATTGCACCCTTGGTTCCCAAGCAATGTGCCAATGAACCTCGACCACCATCAGTTAGGAATGGAAGCAATGTAGGTTGGAGAAAGCGACGAAAACCTTGAAAACCTCGCCGATCTCCCATCGAGAAAAGAAACAAATGAGATGATATATATCTCTCTACAACAACAACCTCCCCAAATCCCAATATTCTCTCCTCAAATCTCTCCAAATATCCCTCCTCGAATATCTTTATGACCAATTTAAACTCCATTTAGCAGTATTTCAATCTAACTCTACCACCCACACGAATTAGGCAGCAAAATAAATACTCCCTTTTTGATGCAACATCACTTGAATCTTAGACCTCATGTACACTCCACATGCCCCTTACCACTCGACCAAGAACTCCTTTGTATCATATTTTAACCATAATAATTTAAGAACCTACTATCTAGATCCAAGGATTTTATTCACTTAAAATAAAAATTTTGCATAAGCCAAGGCTTGAACCCAAGCTTCTCAAACACTCCCATACACACCCAAATCACTTAGCCATTAAAGCAAACAGGCAATTTGTGCCATATCATGCACAACTAAATATTTATGTGCAGTCTCCTAACTGTTCCCTTGTTCAAAACCTATTTCTTCTAGGCCCAAAATTCGGGGTGTTACAAAGAAATAAGTCTACTAAAAGATTCAAGTTAAGATTAGTGGAAACATATTCATTCCACTCATTTGTATGTGTTCTTTCTTTCTTTGCATTCTCTTTGTCAATGGGAATTGACTTATTTTAGCTCATAGGAATTTTCACTCACCAAAGTTGGACCACTAAATTGACTTTTATCACTCGATGTCTCTTTTCTTTCAATCTTTTTACATGAATCATTCCCACTTCCGTTTAACCCCTCACAAAAATTTTGAGCATTGAATTCATCATCACAATTTTCTTTGTCACTAGAGGAAATCTAAATAATAGCCATAGGATCACACAATTTTTTTTACAAACAACATTGAGAGAATTTTCTTGTTGACACATATAATTGTATTCAATGGTAGCACTAAAAGAAGACTCCTCAATAGGTTTGGTGTCATACGTACGTTCTTCTTCGCAACTCTCATCATTGGGTGGGTAGTGAATCAAACATTAGGAACCCTTGTGGTATTGTAAACCACACCAACGACATTTAACAGTAGGTGAGAGGTCAATCGTACTCTCTATTTCTTGTGAGAATTTAAAGTCATGGTGATCCCTCTCATCCCCAAATATTTTTTTATGCTCCACTAGAAGTCGTTTAAGCTCACAGAGCTTACCATGTCTTTTGTACCAATGTTATTCCTGACAAACCCGTGAACAATAGAAGATTTAGTGGCAATGGGGACAACATGTTCGTTCGGGTTATTTACAAATAGGACATCTATGTTTTGCCAAAGGTTTATCATTATCCTCATCCATACTATGTGTGTGCACCATTATGAGAATCTGAAACCACAAGCACTAAACACAAAACTAACAAATGAAAACCTAAAAACAAGAGAGACAATAATGTATTAGTATGCGTAATAGGACAAGAAAAGCTAAAAACAAATGAAAACCTAAGTCTAGGATCAAAGAAAATTAACTACCCAACAAAAAACCTGAAACAATGGAAAACAACTTGAATTTTCCATTCAAGGTGTTTTAGGTGTGCTAAAATAACAAAATTTAATCTGAAGCTTCCACAAATGATAAAAAATTGATCTAAAAATTTTCGGCACAAAATTCCACGAACAAAATATTTTTTTGCCTTTTTTCCACTTTTTTGAAAATTTGAAATTTTTACTTTTTTTCAATTTTGTTTTTTTCTGTGGAAATTTTTTTTACTTTAAAATACTTCCTAAGAAAAATTGTTAAAATTTTAGATTAAAATGAGTTCGTTTAGCTCTCAAATGATACTTTTTTTTAAAACTCTTTTAGGTAAAATAATTTTTGAGACAACAGAAAAGTTGCATCAAGAAATTGATTATTAGAACACACGAGAAATGACTAGAAAGGCCCAAATATAATACCAAATGATAGGGGGAAGCGAACCAATATTGTATTCAAGGTTTTCGACTAAAAAAAGATTCAAATCTGACCTGAAAAGAAGAAACCAAATAAATTTAGAAAATAAAAATAAAAAACAAAGACAATTAAAAGAATAAATTCAAGAAAAAAGAATATACATTCAAAATAATAAATAAAGAAATTAAATAGAAATTAAAAGATGAAATATTGATTGAATAAACTAATGAATATGGATAGAAAGATAAATATTCGATTGAACCCTGAAAGGAATATTTCCTGACAAGATCAACCAATAGCTCTAACCAATCCCCTAAGTTTGAACCCTAGTAAAGCGGAGGGTGAAGAGTTCTCCCACGGCTTCATAGAAAAAAACCAAAAAGAAAACCTACACCTAAAAAAAAAAAAGAGAAATAACTCAAAGATTTTAAATTTTATTAAACAAGGTGTGTGTATAATGAATAACCTTTATATAGTCTAGCTAATTACATCAAAATAAAACTCTTAAGTAGAATGAAACTCTAAATAAACTAAACATGGAGTAGTTCTAGTAGAAATAAACTTTTTGTTGACTAAGAAACATAAAAGTCCTAAAGAACTTACAATACTTAAAAAATATCCTAAGAATAAATAAATAATGATAACATCAAACTGGATAGATACAATATTGGACTCATATGCAATCAAAATTAAGCATAAAAGTCAAACACAATATGATTTGAACTTGAATTAAAACCCGGAACTTGTAATTCATCGTAATAATCCCGTCCCGAAATGTTGTTCGTATAGTCTTCACTAAAACAGTCATAAATTGAACTCTCAGACACAAAAAATAGTGATTCAAAGTGTGTTTCGTAGCTAAGATATAAATCTTCAAATGCTATGAAGACATATCAACCTAGAAATACCTAGATCCCATCCAAAAATTCGTAACAAGTTGACTAATTTTTAAAATTTTGAAAATTGATAGTTGCGGTGAATGAAATTTAATAAATTTTACCTCATCCATGCATGTAACTAGTGTCCTTTTATACATAAATTTGTCTAGTTTTGAATGGTTTGTATGTCATTTTTGTGTTTTTTGTGCTATGGTTGATATGTATACTATTCCATTTGTGTTACTTCTCTTAATATGGATGGGAAGATTTTTTTCTAAAACATTAAGTTTTTCAATTTTATTTATTAAACCGAAAAAGGTATAGTTGATAAAAGGTTAGTAAAACATTATGACAAAAATACTTGTTCCCTATTTAGAAGATAACATAAATTTCTTTGTGCTAGTAAAACATCAATAGAAGAAAGAAAGACAAACTTCACACCTAAAAGCAAGCAACCTTTGAACTCCTTGATTTGTCAAAAACAAACAACAAAAAACTACAACATTAGCACTTTAGAATGCACTTAGGGTATATTATGAGATTCCATTGCAAAGATAGAGAAACATTGAAATACTTGCCACAAGGGAGATCTATTATGGACTTTAATATTAGAAACAAAAACACTACAAGAATAAAAAATCAACAACAAAGAGACTTTTTTGTAATCTCCACAATCTAAGCTTCAGGATTAAAACAAACAATCATCGGAACAAAAAATTACAAAGATCTCATCATCATCATCATCATCATCATCATCATCATCATATCATCATCTTTATGCACTTATAGCAAACACCATTAGGTTCCACTTCTACCATTGAAGACCTTTATTAAAACCTTCATGGAAACCATTATACACCCTAACAAATCAATACAAGCCATCATTTAAAGCTCCATAAGAAGCAAACTCCATTTAAAGGGTACACCAACCACACACAAACGATGATCCATCTCAACATCAATAAGAGCAACATATTCACACACAAACAAGTCAACCCAACCTCCAAACTTCTTAAACAACAATTTCCACATAATACATTAAGTCGAAATCATCATACAACCAAATATAACCTCATAAACCACAAATAAGGACTTTAATTGCTGAAACCAATAACATTTGCAAAACCTCTTGTTTACTTTATCGTCACATAAAAAAAAGACAAGCCCATCAAAAAGAAAAATTCAACATCCAATCCCTTGAAACATCATACTTATATATACAACTCTCAATCAATACCTACACAATGTCTCATCAAATAATGAAAATGGCAAGCATATTTTTCTTCCTCTTATTTTTGTTTTGTTATTACCTTAAATCCTTTTTCAACTCGATCCATTTTAATCTTAATTTGTCCTTAATGAAATTATTATCCAATTCATTAACATCCCACTTATCTTTGGTAGTGTTATAATTAATTTAAAAATATCATAATTCGAAGGTTGTGAGTTCAAAATAAATTGCAATTGAAAAAGACTCATCCATCATCATCCAAGGATATTTAGCCTTTCTACAACATTAAACATCTCATTGATATGTTATTTCATTCTACACAACCCATCAACCTTTATGGGTTTAAGTTGTAAACATTTGCAAAAACATAAGGCTTAATATGTTTGATAGTTCCCATTCCCTATGGTACAACTTCTCTCACTCATTGCTTAAGTTAATAATACCAGTAGATTTATCTTCTAATAGTGCCAAGTCAAGACTCTAAACACCTAAATAGAACTTGACTTGTTCACTCTACTAAGAGAAGTTTAACCTATTAAGTAAAGTAACATATGAGGCTTGCGAATGAAGAAAACAATAATATATAAATGCTGAAAATATTAAATTTACTTTATGAATTCAAATACGCAAACAATCTAAGTATAATCATAGTTCTCCTTTAGGAAGACACTACAATATACTATCATAAAAAAATTCTACTAACTTTAATAGGCAAATAAATAATTTTCATAAGCAGACACGTGTCTTTAAACTTTCAAATATATATCTAGCAAAAATATTAACTTGTCGTCATAATTTTCACTATTCATAGAATAAATAATTCATCTTTGGGCAAATTCTAAAGTTCTAATGAGTTGTGAAAATTAATTTTCCATTTTCCATTATAATCATTTAATTAATTATATGAATATTGATTATTTATACATTTATGATTTAATTGACATCTACAAAACTTTTTAATTTGGTCCTTTGGTGGCTAGAAATTATATAGCACATGTTTTATTTGGCCATCAATGTAATTAAGTAAAAGAATTTTAAAATATTTTTCTTTCACTTAATAATATTGATGGTTGAGAACTTTGTAATTTATATAAAATATATAAAAATACTAATTTATTTGAGCCTTACCCAACAACATTTATTACACTAAATAAATATAAACTATTAACTCTTTAATATGATCTAAATACTAATTCAATAAATTCAAATTTTAGAATATAATGAACAAAACATATATAAAATAAAGAAATAAAATGGAAAATTATATATTCTTTAACCTAGCTTTAATATCATGTAAATTCAATATCTTAATATTATTCAAAACCTAATATTGTATAATCAAATAATCTAGGATCTTTAGAATAATATCATTTCAAAATGTGTATAGAGAATTATCAAATGCAAAATTGGAAATGACCAATTGTTTTTATGAAGAACACTAAGGAAATTTATTTTCCCTTATTGACATTTTTCTTTTGTTACACAAACCCTAAGCAATGGAGGGTATAACCTTTTTTGTTTGTAATCTTAAGATGTAAAGGAAGGATCAATATCTAGTTATCATCCTTTAATTTGTTCGCACTTTGATACATGCACGAATTGGGTGAAATTTATTACATTTCATTCACTAAAGCTGCCAATTTTCAAGCTTGGGAAATCAACAAAATTGAAAAGAATTTTTGGATGGGATCTTAGCATTTTTAGGTTGAGAGGTCTTCAAGGAGTTCAAATATCTATCTCTTAGCTTCAAAACACACTTTAAATCACTCGATTTTGAGTTTAGGAGCTCAAGTTATGACCATTTTAGTGAAGATTGCATGAGCATAATTTTTGGACGGGATTCTGATGAAAATTACGAGTTTCAGGCTTTTAATTCGAGTTTAAATCATATTGGGTTCGGGTTTTGTGCTTAATTTTTATTATATATGAGTCCAATAGTGTATTTATCAACTCTTATTATTTTATTATTTTGATTTTTCATAATTATTAAATAGTTTAAGTTATTTAGGAGTTTTATATCTAAAAGAAAGTTTAATTTAAAAGCGCTTGTTTAGATTAATTAGAGTTCTAGTATACTTAAGAGATTTAATTAGATTTATTTAGCTAGACTATATATAGGCCTTTGTATTGTACACAAATCACACAATTGGTTATTATTCAAATTCTTTGAGTTTTTCTTTTCAAGAATTGTTCTTGAGTTTATTTTAGAAGAGTTTTTAACAGTCTTTTTAGATTGTAGGGATCATCTTCAAACTTTTCTTTGCCAATGTTTCTATCTTGAAGGGGAAATTAGAGTTGCTTAAGGGGGTTGTGGGTTCTTCATGTCTTCAAGGCTTCTTAGGGCTTCTACATATCACGTTCTATATTTTCTATCTATCTTGTTTATTGTCCAATCTTTGATTTTATTATTTCATTTTATTTATCTTAGTTATTAATTTTTTTTATTTTATCTAACTTGGATTCGATCACGTTTCAAGTGGTGTCAAAATCCAAGTTTCTTTCTAAACGTCTAGAGCCCTAAGTCAAATCCGTGACTTGAACAAATTTTACGATTTGCTTCTGTGTTCTCTCATCTGTATCACACTTGTACTTGGTGTGCAATACTTTTACCTATAGTTGATCTTCTTTTAGAGAATAGAGAAGGAAATCTTCAAGAGAAAGGTACTATTAAGTTGTTGTATTGTTATAAGGCCCAAACCCCTATCTTCAATCATCTTACAAACATACTCCCGTTTTACAAAATTTCTTATGATCTCCTTCATCTCCTAGAAAATTCCCTTAAGAAGAATTGTCATTTTCATAACATGTAACGCCCCAAAATTTTAATTTTGAGTATTGTGAATGTGTGACACAAAATATCTATCTGCTTTAGTGGTTATGTGTTCTGGGTGTGTTTTGGATGTCCCAAGTTCAGGACAGGACTTGGGCAAATTTTGGTATTTTTATGAATAAGACCTATCTTTGGTCAGTAGACTTTTAAGTAAAAGTTGGCAAATAATTAATAGAATGGGCCTGCTGGTCTGGTGGATAAGTGGAGTGTTGGTGTGAAGGAGGTCCTATGTTCGACTCTTGGCGTGGGCATTATTTTTGCTCGTACGTCCAGGAGAGTTTGAGATGGACCAAAAATCTAAGTAGTGGATTTAGTGGGGAGTTTGATGGAGAGAAATAAGGGATTGGGGTGGTTATCAAATATCCTGTTCATCTTTTTTGTTTTTTTTTATTTTCCCCAAAATTCCTCCGCCTTCTTGCCATTTTTCTCTTTATTGCTGCCGAATTTTTGCTCTCTTTCACCCTTCATCTTCTTGATTTTTCTTTTCCCACTCCGCATCGTGTCGCTCCACATTTGTCTGTGATCGTTCGGTAAGTTTTAGATAAGTGATTTGTCTCTGTTTGTTAACTTTCTTCTGAAGTGTTTTGTTTATGCCAATTAGGGGAGGATTCGAGGGCTCGTAATCACCAATCAGAGTCTTAGTTTGTGTGGGGATTACTGTTCATTGGTTGAAGGTAAGGTTTAGTCGCTTATGGGTTAAAACCTCAATACGAGTTCGATTTGAGATCATGTTATGTGAGATTAAATTAGTGTTATTTGTTCAATTATAGGCTTTGGACTGCTCGGGGACTGTTTTAGCATCAAACAAAATAAGGTGTGTACCCGAAACGCAGAAAATGAGATTCGGCGAAAAGCCAAAATTGCTCGTTGTTTGGATAGCAGTAGTAGGCTAACTTTGAAAAATCACAATAAATTATGGAAATCGAATTAGAGGACGAAAAAATATCGAATTAAATCTTATTAAGTCTAGTTTCTCATAGAAGAAATGGTGTAAGTAATTGAATTGTAAATCGTGAGATATAATAAGTTTGGTGAGACAAAGACAAAATGAATTTGGGTTCCCCTCTTCTAACTTTGAAAAATCATAAAAAAATTGGAGAAAACTAATTAGGGGTTAAATTTTACATGTTTAAATTATTAATGATTCTACTTTCACTAAAAACAAATTAATCCAAATTTTTTACTAAGAGATAATTAATTTTTAGCAAAGAAAAGTCGAAGTTGTCAGACAATAGAACTGGGGTAAGATTGAAGATTTTATTGGCTGAACCAAAAATTCTGAAAATTTTACAGTAGAAATGTACTTTGTAGCTTAAGATATAAATAATTTAGTAACAATGACTCAAGTAGAGAGCTTTAAAGGAACATATAAGTAAATAGTGAAAACATATATGAATATTTATCTAGCACGGGTTACATTAAAAATGGACCACGCGGATAAGGCCAATTTGGGCTGACTGGGCCACACGGGCATTTGGGTTCACACAGGCAGACCACATGGGCGTATGAGTCCATTTTCACTAAATAGATTGCTAAGGCTGTACGGGTCGCCCAAGTCGACTGTGAACCTACTGTAGGGTCGGTAAGCATCACTTAGACCCCTAATTGTACGAACTGATTGTTTGATTTATATATGAGTTGAGCATAATGATAGTATGCTTGTATACTGAACTGATTATATGTACTGATGTCCTGAGATAGCATGTCATGACTTGTATGTTGCATTGCATGGGGTTGGGTTAATTATATTTGGAGGAAGTGTACTGAAAGGCTCTTAAGCCTAACATACTTGCAGCTTAGCTGCAAATTACTATTTTGTGTCGCATTCTGTACTACCTGGAGTGTAGGGATGGGTTTGATCCCCACATGGAGTGTAGGGTTGGACAAAATGGTGTGTAGAGGGCTAAGGACTTTGTTATTGAATACTGCATGACTGCTATTGACACTGTGATGGGCTAAGGCCTTACTACATATTTGATATTATACTGAGATGGGCTAAGGCCCAAACTGTTACTAATACTGAAAAAGGGCTTAGGCCCAGGACTGCTTTAACTATGCACTGTGATTTTCTATTGTTTATTTTCTGTGGGATTACACACTGAGTTTTCATAAACTCACCCCTTTTATTTAAATGTGCACAGGTGATCCCCAGATTTAGATGGTTCGGTGTAACGGAAGACTCAGCGATGACCACAGTTTTAGACTTTCATGGTTTTTAATCCATATTTATGATAATTGGTTTTATTTCTATTCTATCTTTACAGGCTAAGTTTTTTGGTTGTAATTGGACTTTCGGACTTTGTTTTTGAGTTAAAATTATCTTTACCTTATGGATTACAACTGCTAGTAGTAGGAAACCTCAGTTTTCAAAAGAAACAAATGTTTTTCCTAAACGCATGATTGTTTAATCTGTTTTAAAAGTTTCTGCAAATGAATAAAATTTTGAAACTATAGATTAAATGAGCAACACTATTTTGGAACTAATAAGATATTAAGATAAGGTATTCAATGGAAATGGTTTTGACGCGACAACATGGTTTTCAAATATCCTATCATGTGAAATCGCTAGATCCGGCCATAATGTCTGGGTTTTGGGTGATACATTTAGTGGTATCAGAGCCATGTTACAACACTCAGCTGTGGATTATGGGTTTTATGAAAATTGGGCTTTCGAAAAATTGATTGATTTCCAAATGATTTGAAATGTTTTTACTGAGTAAGTGGTACACCGAGTCTCTGGCGTCGATCCTGTAAGAATTCTGAACTGTGATTTGTTTTAAACTGAAACTGTTATGGATAGTATATTTTGAAACTAATATAGGTAGTAAACTGTACTGAAAACACTTTAGTTAGTGTATACTGAAAATTGTAGATAAACTGGAAACTATAGTGAGACTGCGATTTTCAAAAACAAACTCTAAATAACATATACTGTTTTACATAAAACATTTGTTAATAAATACTAGAACTGTAACTAATTCATAAAACTTATAATACAAAATAAATCTGATTAGATATGAGCACACGAGGTGTCCGCGGATGGGGTACTAGAGGCCATGGTAAAGGCCGTAGAGTGGCTCAAGCTGAGTCATCGTCATCAGGCAGCCTGCCAAATTTGGATACGAATGTGACGCCAATGTCACCCGCTACTGAGACTGGGTCTCAAGATCGCATGGTTGGGGACGATGCATTGTCCCAGGCTATGCTAAGGATTTTGGAGAGGGTCACTTGACCCAATACTGGATTTGGGGGCCGAGGGTCGGTTTCAGAACGACTCTAGTCTAATGGAGCTGAGCTCTTTAGGGGTGTCACTGGGATCTCCCCTAATGTGGCCAAGTACTGGATTAAGGCCATGAAAAGGATCGTGGATGATCTAGATTGTACCCCTAAGCAGAAATTAAAGGGTGCATTCTCATTGTTGTGAAATGAGGCTTATCAGTAGTGGCTGACCGTTAAGGAGCGCACTCAGCCCGAACGTCTGACCTGGGAGTTTTTTATGACTGTCGTCCAGGTGAAATATGCCGAATCTAGTTACGTGGATGCACGTTGGAGGGAGTTTCTGAATCTTACACAGGGGGATCGATCAGTGGCTTTGTATGAGGTCGAGTTTCTGAGATTGAGCCGCTATGCGTGAGGTATAGTGGCATTTGAGTATGAGCGATGTGTTCGCTTTAAGGATAGCCTTAGAGATAATTTGAGAGTTCTGATAGCCCTGCAGAGGGAGTGAGATCTTTCTGCCCTGGTCGAGAAGGCAAAAATCACCGAGGATATGGAGGTAGTCTTGATTGGAGAACGCCGTAATTACTTGGCTAACGTGATCTCTGCACTGGCAGTTGAGAAACTGGTTCGCAGGGGATGTGAGGCGTATTTGGCCTACATAAGTGTTTTCACTTCTAGGGACTCTACTGTAATGGATTTTTCAAACATCAGAACTATGATGGATTTTTTAGACATCTTTCCTGAGGAGCTACCGGGTTTACCTCTGAATTGAGAAGTGGAGTTTGGGATTGAGCTTTTCCCTAGTAAAGCTTCGGTGTCTATCGCTCCCTATTGAATGGCACCGAAAGAGCTTACGGAGCTCAAGGCTCAAATTCAAGAAGTTATTGGATCGTGGGTTCATCTACCCTTGTGTTCTGGGTATCATCAGTTGAGGGTTAAGGAGGCTGATGTGCATAAGATGGCATTTAGGACTCGCTATGGTCACTATGAGTTCTTAGTGATGCCATTTTGACTGACTAATGCACCGGTAGCTTTCATGGATCTGATGAAACGAGTGTTTCAGCCCTACCTAGATTAGTTTGTAGTGCTGTTCATCAATGGCATATTGGTTTATTCGAGGATTGAGGATGAGCATGACGAGCACCTTAAAATTGTTCTTCAGATTTGAGGGAAAAACAGCTCTATGCTAAGTTCCGCAAGTGCGAGTTCTGGTTATGTGAAGTAACATTTCTGGGTCATGTGGTGTCTGCTGAGGGGATTAGAGTCGATTCTCGAAAAATTAAGGCTGTATTGAATTGGAAGTAGCCTAAGAATGTGTCTGAGATCTATAGCTTTTTGGGGTTGGCAGGTTATTATTGATGGTTTGTGAAAGGATTTTCACTAATCGCAGCACCATTGACTATGCTGTTACGAAAAGGTGTACTGTTTGACTAGACTGATGGGCAACAAGAGAGCTTTGAGAAGCTTAAGATTGTACTGACTGAGGCTCCTGTTTTGGTATAGCCTGAACCTGGAAAGGAGTTCACGGTTTATAGTGATGCATCACATGTCGTTTTGGGATGTGTGTTGATACAGGATGGAAAGCTGGTTGCATATACGTCTCGTCAACTTAAGATACACTAGGCGAACTATTTGACGCACGATTTAGAGTTGGCCGCCGTAGTCATTGCATTGAAAATCTGGAGGCATTAACTGTATGGTGAGAAGTGTATCATCTACACTAATCACAAAAGCCTCAGGTATCTCTTTACTCAGAAGAAGCTGAATCTAAGGCAGCGAAAATGGGTTGAGCTGCTTAAGGATTACGACTGTACCTTTGAGTACCATCCTGACAAGGCCAATGTGGTGGCCGATGCATTGAGCCGTAGGGCTATGACTGATCTGAGATTTATGTTCACTCAACTCAGCCTATTCGACGATGGAAGTCTTTGGCAGAACGTTAGGTCAAATCGACATGGATTGAACAGGTTTGAGGTAAACAGTTGGGGGACAAGTCTCTTAGGTTGCGTTTTTGTTAGGTTGAGAATGATTGCACTACTGACTTTGGGATAAACAGTGATGGTGTATTTTGTTTTCGTAGTCAGATTTCTATACCGAATGATGAGGATATAAGGCAGTCGATTCTGAGAGAGGCACAATGGTAGTCCCTATGCTATGCACCCGGTGGGGACAAGATATACCAAGATCTTCAGGAAATGTACTGGTGGCCAGGGTTGAAGCGTGAGGTTACTGACTTTGTTGCTCGCTATTTGACTTGTCAGCAGGTTAAGGCTGAGCATCAGTTACCTTCGGGTTTGCTGCAGCCAGTTAACTTACCGTTATGGAAATGGGAGCGAATAATGATGGACTTCTTTAGTGGGTTGCCTCTAGCACCCACTAAGAAGGATTCTGTTTGGATCATCATGGATTGATTGACCAAGTCTGCTCATTTCATCGCGGTAAGGATAGACTTTCTCTTTAGAAATTAGCTAACCTCTACATATCGGATATAGTGAGACTGTATGGGGTACCTATTTCGATCATTTCTGATAGGAATCCTCATTTCACGTCTCAATTCTGGAAAAAGCTTCATGAGGCTCTAGGTTCAACGTTTGACTTCAGTACTACATTCCATCCTCAGACCAATGGTCAGTCTGAGAGGATCATTCAGATACTGGTGGACATGTTGAGGCACTACCGCTCTAATCCTACTCATATTGTCCCTGTTGAAGAGATCGAGGTTAGGCCAGATTTGACCTTTGATGAAGAGCCGATTCAGATTTTGGATTGCGACGTTAAGGTTCTGAAAAGGAAATCCATTCCACTGGTAAAGGTCCTATGGCATAATCATAGCACTGAGGAGGCAAGATGGGAGCCCGAGGATGCGATGTGCCAGCAATGTCCTCATCTGTTCTGATTAGGTAAATTTAGAGGATGAAATTTTCTTTAAGGGGTAGAATTGTAACGCCTAAAAATTTTAATTTTGAGTATTGTGAATGTGTGACACAAAATATCTGTCTGCTTTAGTGGTTATGTGTTCTGGGTATGTTTGGGAGATCTCAAGTTCAAGCCAGGACTTGAGCAAATTTTGGTATTTTATGATTGGTCAGTAGGATTTTAAGTAAAAGTTGGCAAATAATAAAAAGAATGGGCCTGCTGGTCCGGTGGATAAATGGAGTGTTGGTGTGAAGGAGGTCTTGTGTTCGAATCTCGGCGTGGGCATTATATTTTCTCGTGTGTCTAGGAGAGTTTAAGATGGACTAAAAATTTGAGTAGTGGATTTAGTGGGGAGTTTGATGGAGAGAAATAAAAGATTGGGGTGGTTGTCATATATTATGTTCATCTTTTTTGTTTTCTTTTTTTACTTTCCCTAAAATCCCTCCGCCCTCTTGTCATTTTTCTCTTCATTGCTGTCGAATTTCTGCTCTCTTTCACCCCTCATCTTCTTGATTTTTCTTTTCCCACTCTACGTCGTGTCGCTCTACGTTTGTCTGTGATCTTTCGGTATGTTTTAGATAAGTGATTTGTCTCCGTTTGTTAACTTTCTTCTAAAGTGTTTTGTTTATGCCAATTAGGGAAGGATTCGAGGGCTCGTAATCACCAATCGAAGTCTTAGTTTGTGTGGGAATTACTATTCATCAGTTGAAGGCAAAGTTTAGTCACTTATGGGTTAAAACATCAATACGAGTTCGATTTAGGATCACATTATGTGAGATTAAATTAGTGTTATTTGTTCAATTATAGACTTTGGAGTGCTCGGGGTTTGCTTTAGCATCAAGCAAAACCAGGTGTGTACCCGAAACGCAGAAAATAGAATTTGGTGAAAAGCCAAAATTGCTTACTGCTTGGACAGTAGCAGTAGGTTAATTTTGAAAAATCACCATAAATTATGGAAATCGAATTAGACAACCATGCAGCCAAGGCCAATTTGGGCCGAGTGGGCCACACGAGCATTTGGGTTCACACAGGCAGACCACATGGGCGTATGAGTCCATTTTCACTAAATAGTTTGCTAAGGCTGTACGGGTCGCCCAAGTCGACTGTGAACCTACTGTAGGGTCGGTAAGCATCACTTAGACCCCTAATTGTATGAACTGATTGTTTGATTTATATATGAGTTGAGCATAATGATAGTATGCTTGTATACTAAACTGGTTATATGTACTGATGTCCTGAGATAGCATATCATGACTTGTATGTTGCATTGCATGAGGTTGGGTTAATTATATTTGGAGGAAGTGTACTGAAAGGCTCTTAAGCCTAACATACTGGCAGCTCAGCTTCAAATGACTGTTTTGTGTCGCATTCGGTACTACCTGGAGTGTAGGGATGGGTGGGTTGATTTGATCCCCACATAGAGTGTAAGGTTGGGCGGAGATGGTGTGTAGAGGCTGGTTGGATAGGACTTTGTTACTGAATACTGCATGATTGCTACTAATACTGTGATAGGCTAAAGCCCTACTACATATTTGATATTGTACTGAGATGGGCTAAAGCCCAAATTGTTACTGATACTAAAAAAGGGCTTAGACCCAGGATTGCTTTAACTGTGCACTGTCATTTGCTATTGTTTATTTTCTGTCGGATTACACACTGAGTTTTTGTAAACTCACCCCTTTTGTTTCAATGTGCATAGGTAATCCCCAGATCTAGACGGATCGATGCGACGGAGGACTCGGCGGTGACCACAGTTTTGGACTTTCATGGTTTTTAACCCATATTTACGATAATTGGTTTTATTTCTATTCTACTTTTACTGGATAAGTTTTTGGGTTGTAAATGGAATTTTGGACTTTGGTTTTCGGTTTTAATTATCTTTACCTTATGGATTACAACTGCTAGTAGTAGGAAACCTCGGTTTTCAAAAGAAACAAATATTTTTCCTAAACTCACGATTGTTTAATCTGTTTTAAAAGCTTCCGCAAACGAATAACGTTTTCAAACTATCGATTAAATGAGCAACACAATTTTGGAACTAATAAGATATTAAGATAAGGTTTTCAATGAAAATGGTTTTAACGCGATGACATTGTTTTCAAACACCCTATCATGTGACATCGCTAGATCTGGGCATAACGTTTGGGCCGGGTTTGTGGTGTTACATAACAGTGGATAACACAACTTTGGAATGACTAATTTTATCTATATAGGATAAAGTGTGCACCTTCCATCATCGTAGCTTTTGTTTCATCCTTTGAATCATATATTGATAGGTCACGACAGTGACTCTTCTATGCAAAAGAATCGTTTCAAGATATTTCCCCAAGTCTAAAACATTAGTGAAGCTAATATCTCCACTAATAACATCCCTTAATGAAGTTTGTATATTCTTTATAACACCCCTTAGTTGGTCTGATGACTAGCATTGATAAGTGATGTCATATTGATACACATTTTCGTTTAACATGTTTCTTTTTAACAAAATGATCATTTAATAAATTTAATAAAATATCATAAAAACCATTTAAAATATTTCCAAAGTTGTAAACACATTTTATGTAATGCCCTAAATATTTGGTATAATAAATGACACTATTTTTGGAATATAGGCAGTCAAATATTAAGAAACTTTTAAAATGAGTGTATTAAATGAATTTTCTTATGGAGTTAAGTTGATGTTTAGAAAGGAAAGCAATAAGGATGAATGAAAATATGAAATTTTGGAAAAAAAAGGACTAAACTAAAACCTTTAAAAATTATGAGGATTAAAGTGTAAATTAATTATATGAAGAAAAGGTAGAGGAACAATTATTATTTTATTTTTGGTACAGAGTAAGTTTTTAAAGAGATCTGTTAAGAATAAGTTTTTAAAGAGATCTGTTAAGAATAAATCTTATCCTATGCTTAGATGCTAATAGTTACCATGAAATAACCAAGTTAATCTGATTCTAATAGAGTGCTTCAACTCACTGTAATGGTTGAAAATGTTAACCAACACTTCTTGTGTCTTCCTCATCAACCTTTTATATAGCCTTAGTTTTTTTTTTGTAGATATAGTTAAGTTAACCCTATTTGATCCGATCATTGCCTCCCAAACAATGAATATAGCTTGAGGTTTTTTTTTTGTAGATACCAATAGTTAAGTTAAGTTAAAAATTCCTTGTGATGTGCAACAGAAATTTGAATTTTTTAGACCTCGATTGTTGAAGACAGCATAAGCCACACTGTATCATGCAATCCCTTTCTTTCAAGCTACAATAGTGACCTCGGATAAAATGTGATATGAGTGATTGATTCTTGTAATTTTATTTTGTGAGCCTCAAGTTTGTTTTGCTTTGCCGCTTCCCTTTTGATTTTCCTGAAAGGCTTGTTCCCATTGTCCCATCAAAATTCGAGCTCTATGAATTACACCAACAGGATTTGTAGTAAGTCCTTTAAAACAAATGTTGTTTCTATGTATCCATATATTTCATAGGATACATATCATCGTATATTGAACATCCTTTGATAGTAGAGGAGAAAAATTTGTGTTGGTGCCTCACATTATAATAATGATCATATGAAAAATAAAGGTTCTGAAACTTGAATGATTCAGTTTTATTGGTTTAAGTCCTATGTTCAATCCCAGCCAGACTGCCCTAGACAAATCACAAACTAGAAAGAGATGCTTATATGATTCATTACGTTGTCCGCAAAAACTACATGTCAAGTCCACCCTTTGCTTCTATTTCTTAAGTCTTCCTTGCAGGGTAATGCTTTCACACAAATTTTCATAAAAATAAAATGATTTTATAAGGAGTTCCCAACTTCCATAACGGCTTCCAATTAGAAGTTATCCACTCCTGTAAAGTATCACGTCTCCCTCTTATCGTTACATTGTTGAATAAACATTCATATGCTAATTTTACCAAATTTTTTCCATTATTATTCAAAGTCGAAACCCTCCTACCTGATCTGTAACACCCCTTGACTGGTCCAATAGTCAGCCTGAGCTATAGGAGGTACCACAAAAATCACATAACATTCACATACGTTAAAAATACATGGCGGACCATGTCATGAACTAATAGGTAACGGATCAATCTAGTAGCTTGATCACCAATGCATTGAATTTTAGATGGCTAAACTGTGGATTATTCTATGGACACAACTATTGCGAAAAGAAAGGCGGACATCTAATTTAGAGAATTTGCTATGGATACCTAAAATGGTGAATTGTTGCACGGATACCCCACAATGTGACAAGTCCCACAAAACTTAAAATGTGAAACATAACTAAATTTCATATTTTCTTGTTATACATCATGAAAATTCAAAGTAATCACCTTAAAATTTTAACATGTTTGTTTACAAATAACCAAAGAACTATATACATGCCACTTAGAATGACTCAAATAAAATCAGGAGCCGACCACAACTTAGGGCGTAGTTCAAAATCTACAAGATAAAAGCAATCTAGGCATAAGTATTTAGAATACTTAGTAAGCTCATACAAATCCGATAGTTAACTTACCTTTCATAATGATTCTATGATAATTTAATACGCAAACACAATTTACCTATCAGCCAACATCATTCACCAACAAGGTAAAAGTGTATACTTCATCACATACAATATATTGAGTCTGCAAAATGATACGTACAGACTCTAATTATAATATTCAATTCTTTCATTTCCCCTCATTCATTAACTTGACAATTTCAGATTTCACTTGTTTTATATTATCCAATGAACATCATAAAAAAATCTCATAAAACAAGTATGATTCACATCAGAAGCTCGTCCAAGCTAAACACGTACAGAGGTGTTAGGTTACCTGTCCGGGCTAAACCTTTACCGACACAATGAAAGTCTGACCAAAGTTGTATATACATGTAAGGTTATCAGTCCAGGCTAAACCTTTAAAATGACATTAGATTACTAGTCTAGGCTAAATCTATGTCACATGTATCTTCTAATCCATAAAAAATGTTGGATCTCAGAATAATTAGGAAATAACATGTAACCATGTGTATAAGTCTTTTACTAAGTTCATCGGGACACTTTAATTTTGTAATCTCATTCACATTCCTTCGTATTATAATACAGTATTTCTCCTCTATATATTTAACAAACCAAATCTAACTTACCAAATTTTCAATTATACAATTAAAGAATAAAAGAAAAGAAGTTAAATAATGTTCATATTGTATGAACTTCCTTGGAGGAATGATAACATGCCACGATAGAGTCTACTCAACAACTTTTTCTTTCCCACGATCTTCTCCTAACGGATTCAAATCTTCATCTATAGCACAATTTTAATTCAATTTCATCAATCATGATCATTCATCAGTTTATGAAACATATAAGTTAGCTCAATTCCATCACTCTAATGATCTGCCACAATTCGTTGTGGCAAATTAAGGTCTTTTTGGTCCTTAACGAGCTTGTTTTCTAGTGTTTGTATATGTTTTTATTTCGTTTTTTGTTTTTATTTGCTTAGGTTTAATTTCAATAAAATAAGTGTTTTTACGTAGTTTCTAGTGTTTTGATGACATGTAAGGCCAACTTGGGCCTCGAGTAGAACTAATGAGTTATTTGAGTATGTAAGACATCAATTTGGGCTTAAGTATGCAAAGAACAACGATCGCGTCACGACATCAACATCCGGTGTCGTAACACTAAACTTCAAAGCATTAAAGTCTAAAAACAGGGTTGACGTCGCAATGTGGGGATCTTGGCATTGCGATGTCATGACGTAAGCGTGACTGAAAAGATGACATCATTGGTCGCATGATTAGAATTTTAAAGTTGTAATTTGGTTATAAAACTATTGGTATTTTAGGAATAAATTACCTTAATGTTGTCCTTGGTTTTGCCTATATATACAATCTTATAATCGCATTAGAAGGGAGTTGGTTGTTGATAGCTAGACAATTAAATAGTTTTATTTATATTTTTCTTTGTAATTTATTTATGTTCTCTTAGTCGGGAATCTTCATGTTCCAATGTGAAGAGGATTGCGAGCTGGGATTGCTCAGGCACTGCACCTCAATTAATTATTAATGAGAAATTTCTTTATTTATATTTTATTCTTTTATTTATATTTCATTTTTTCTAGCCAATTAAAGTTTGTATGAATATTAGAATAATTGTTTTTGCATATATTATATCTAACATATTTTGGTTATGGATCTAATTTATTAATTAATTAATTAATTATCTAAAATTGAGTATTTATTCAAGAGTGCTTAGTATATTAGGAGTGATGCCCCTAATAGAATATTTAGCCAGGTGAGACTGAGAGGGTATCTGTATGCCTAAGAAAAGACCAAGAGGGTAACTTAGGTGGTAATTCTTAGTGAAGATGAGACCAAAAGGGTTTTCTTATCTAAGGGTGGTAAATAACTCAATCGAGTTAATTAGCAACTTAATTAATCATTAGTGATTTAATCAAAAATAGGTCGGGAACTCACATCATCGACACTAGGAATAGAAATTTCCAATAAGTTATTTTAGACTACCTAATTTAGTTAGGTTATTTTAGTTTAATTAATTTAATTAGTTTAATTCATATTTTAATTTTGGATTCATAATACTAACTTGTAAATCAGTTAGATTAGAAATTATTTTTGGTAATTAATTTAATAATAAATTTCTCTAATCTGCAATCCATTAGGTACGATCATCAAAATACTTATCGATGTTCCTCCGTAATACAAATCTATATTACAATTTGACATGTTCGCTTGCAGATACTGCACTTAATTTTATATATTTTATTTGCATAACTTTTACTCTAAACGTTTGTACATTTGGAGGCAGTCGTCTAGCTTCCCTTGAACCCAACACTTAAACAATCAATCCCTTTATAGAAATGTTTATATAAATCTTAAGCTGGTTTCGAAATGTCTACACTTTATTCCTATTATTCGAAACTAACAAATTCTCATTTTACCAAGTGATCCTTTTTTTATAAATTTTCATCTAATCTAAAATTTAACACCATAATTTCAAGCATTCAACAATGGTAATCTCATGAAGTCTTTAACAATTCTATAAACAAATACCACTGTTAACTAGATTGAAACACAACAATTACAAAACCATCAAATTCAAGCAAAACAGACTTGAATTAGCTTACCATGAAAGAGCACAAAGCTTGGCTGAGTTTTCTGAGCTTAACAAAGAAGAATGACAGTGATGAAGAAGATCGAAGAAAGAAAAATGAATTTTTTCCCTCTATTCACTATGCTACAATATATATATGTCTAATCTAATTATTAATTAAAATTAACATAATTATAGAAAAGGTAAAGCTAACACCTCCAGCCATTAACTACAAAAATGATTCAATTATCATTTTAGTCCCTACTAGATTAACATATTATCATTAGTAAAAGAAATCCATAATGATCAACTTTTGTCACCTTTATCATTTCACCCCTATACTAAAATAGATTATTCAATCAATCAAATTAACAAACCAATGTTTCATATAACACTATAATAGACTAATAGATATTAAATATTAAAACTTACTACCTCAATTATCGGTAAATGGGGTCCCGAAACCACCATTTCTGGTACTACTAAAAATGGGTTGTTACATGATCCTCCAAAAAAAAAGATTAAGATCTTGATTTAAGCGTGTTTATTATCTAATGATAGGTTAATCTTTCCAAATTATTTTTATACTATTCATTCCCTTCATTTATTACCAGTTCTATTAATGTAACATAATCACTTGAACCATTTCTTACATTACCAGTACCTTCCTCTAAACGTCGATTTAAATAATTAGATCATTTTTGTTCCTTATTTTCTAATCCGTCACTTGTTTACATAGATATCTACCATTTAGAATGCTTTTCCACACCTACGAGTCAGTGTTTTTCCTCTTGTTGATAAAATATTTGCCTTCTAGCCTTGCAGCTTGTTCTGTAATCTATCAAGAACTTATTGGAAAAATCTAACTCTTGACATCATTTTGTCCAACAGAAAGCCCAAGTACTTGGTAGAATGATCACCAACTGATTGCCTATAAAGGTCTTATCATTTATAGTATAAATATCACACAAAAAATATAAATCATTAAATCTATGGTGTCCGCAAGCGTACAGGTCAAATTACAATATAGTAAAGTTTGCAACAAAACACTGGTAAGTATTTCGAGGATCATACTCAAGCGATTGCATATTGGAGAAATTATTATTAAACTAATTATAGAAAATAATTACTAATCTAATCGAGTCACGAATTAGTAGTGCAAATCCAAATTAATATTTTAATTAAACTAATTAAGTTAACAAACCTAAATTAACCTAATGGACTTTCCTATTCCTAGTGTTGACAAAATGAGCATCTAGCCTATGATCGATTAAATCCCTAATTATCTAATTAAATAATTAATTATCTTAAATTCAGTTATTTATCACCCTTAGCTAAGACTACTCTCTCGGTTCATCTTCACTAAGCATTACCACCTAAGTCACTCTTCCAGTCTCCCCCTAGGCATATGGATACCCTTCCTATCTTGATATTCTACAAGGGGCGTCACTCCCTAATATACTAAGCACTCTTGAATAAACACCCATTTTCGGATAAACAATCACTTAGCAAATAAATTAGTTTATTATTGATCATGAAAAATATAAATAAAGCACAATAATATATTCTAATATTTATACAACAATTAATCGTCCAAATTAACAAATGATAAATAAAAGAAGAGATAGGAGAATGCTCATGAATAAATATATTGTAGCGTGATCCTGGAGTAATCTCCGCACGCAATTGTCTTCACATCAAAATAGAAAAGTTCTGATTACACGAACATGAGAAGAAAAGAAAGCTCAAAACAAAATAGAAAAGTTGCATGTCTAAGTCTGCCCTCAATTTCGATGACCCTAAGTTTGCTTATATAGGCAACTAGCTACTTGGTGACCATGTAACCCTAGATACAATTAGATACCAATAAATGCAATATTTTAATAAATTTTAGGGTCCAAATATTAAAATATCCTAAAATTTTCGTCCAAGGAATCAACTCATTTTTGGCCTGCCATCGTCGCCACGCCAAGGAATAGCTCGTCAGGACGCCGCCTCGTCGGGACGTGGAAAGTCCTCACAACAGGACGTTGCGTGTTAGTTCAACCTGGGTTATTTCTCGGTGTCGTGTCGCGCCACGAGGATACTTGTGTCGTGTCAGGACCTTCATTTCTTGCAGTCTTGGGCTTGAATTGGCATCGTACACACTTAAATAGCTCATTAGTCACTCACAAGGCCCAAGTCGACCTTACAAGTCATCAAAATGGTAGAAAATAAATAAAACCATTTGTTTTATTAATATTTAGTTCATAACCTACTAATTCTAAATATGAAATAATTAATTATACAATACCAATAAAATAAGCTCATTAAATGTAGAAATGTCTTAAAATAACTACTATATTTGACGTTAGGTCACCAACCTTTAATCTAAGATTCTATTGGAAGATTTCCATAAATCTCAAGTTGCAATTCTTACGTACAATCATATTTGATTTATTAAAATTAATGACTTGGCCAGATACTCTACAATATTGCTATAAGATCCCTTTGATGGCACAACATTCCTCTAAATTAGCTTGGAAAAAAAATATAGCTATCACCAACAAAGAAGAAGTGGGGGATAAGGATAGCATTCCTACTAAGCTTAATACCACAGATTTGACGCAGTTCTTCCACCCTTTCTAAAGCAACAGAGAATTTATCATGGCATAAAGGAAAAGGTATGGAGAGATTGGATCACCTTTTTCAACTTTTCTCAACTGAAAAGTCTTAGTTAGATCCCCATTGATTAGGAATTGATATTTTACTGATCTAACACAAAATGAAATAGGACTCATCCCTTTTTCATTAAATTCAAAAATGATTAAGACTTCCCTTATGGAATCCTAATTTAACCTGTCATAGCCTTTGCTCATGTCCAATTAAAGCCCTCGTAAAATGCCTTTCCCTCATATGGTATTTAAAATGTCTCATCCCACTATGACATCATCTTGCAATTGGCTCTTGTCGATGAAAGAATTTTGAAATGGATAAATTAAATCCTTTAGAAATGGCTTAATTCTATTAACCATAACTTCAACTAGGACCTTGTATGATGTAAAATAAAGGTTAATAAGTCTGAAATCATTAGTCATTTATGGTATTTCCTTTTTTGGAATAAATACAATAAAATTTTTATTGATCTCCTTTACCATTTTCCCTTTGTAAAATAAAATCTCTCACAATGTTTTCTACATTTGGTTCAATTTTCTCCCAACAATCTTAAAGAAAAGAGCTAGAAAACCATCTGGTCCTAAGGCCTTTAGTTGCTTCATCTAAAAGACTGCTTGTTTTATCTCACTACTAGAGATGGGTGAATACAAAACCATTCCCTGTTGCTTCAATTTTTTTTTTAATTTTGAGAGTACTTAGGAAACCCTTAATCTCATCAATAGAAGTCGAATTACTATTATGAACAATCTTCTCAAGTGTTGTGCCAGATGATTCTTTTTGTCCTCGTGATTATGAATTGAGTTCCCAGATTTAGTCTTCAAGTTTAAAATCCTATTTCTCGCATGTCATTTTAGAGTTGATAAGTGAGAAAAATGTTATTCCTCTCACCATTGACCATCCATCCATGTGTGGATTTCAAGTGCTAACAAAAGTGTTTTTGTCCAATTAATCTTAAGATATCACTTAGAATAAATGGGGAAATTTGAACACATACTCGATAAGGTCTCCTTTTGGTCTCATTTATCTATTTATTCACCAAGAGCTGTCAATTCAAAGTTTCTACGTTTATTTAGTTTAGTCCAAAATATTTCAATTTAGTCCCCAAAATTTAAATTAATAAATTAACATTTCAATTAATCAACTACCATAAAATTTTAGTTCATGCACTACAGCAAATTAAGCTTTTAGCGGTGTTTTTAGTGGCATTTGGATCGAAAACGCCACAAAGGTCAAACTTTTAACGACGATTGTATTGAAAAATGCCACAAATATATACCATTAGTGGTGCTAATCAAAAAATATAGCAATAAGTCGTTATTTAGTGGCGTTTGTGGAAATAATGCCTCAAATAGTACATATTTAGCGGCGTTTTATGCTACGCGCCGCAAAAGAACACCGAATGGGAGCAGCGTTAGTGGCGTTTTTGCATAAACGCTCAAAAGGTTAAAAAAGTAGCGACGTTTTTTTCATAAACTCCATTAAAAGTAAAGCAATAGTGGCGTTTTGCCCATAAATGCCATAAATATTTTTTTTAGTTTTTATTGAAACGGCGCCGTTTTGATAGCTAACCCTCAACCCTTATTCCCCTAAATCATTTTCTCCAAATCCCTAACTAAATTTTTCCCCAATTCCCTAACTTAATTTTTTCTTTCCCAACCGTTTGTTGCTGTTCGTTTGTCTAGTCTTCCGTCTACTGCATCGCCGTCGACAGTGCATTTGCAATCGATCTCCTTCTCCTTCATCGTCACTGCCCCATCCCTCGTAAAAGGATTTTTGATCGTGGTAAAAGCAAACCATAAGTTTACTGAAAGTTAGAACTCACTTGAGTTGTATCATTTTTCTCATTCACATTATCACTTTTTGGTTTTTGTTTATTTATTTTCTTCTTAATGAACACAACATGTAGGTCTATTACAGTATGTTTTAGCTTCGTATAGTGCTTGTTAAAGCATAATGCTATCTTTTGCATGTATAGCCCATTCAATATATTGTTAATATTACCTTTTTATTTGTCATGATCTTGTTTTTTTTATTATGTTTCATCATGTTATCAATACTCATGAAACCGGCACTTGGTGTTCATAGTGTTACTCAATTGAGTGGGTTCTGTTTAAAGTGATAGAAGGATTTGTTTCCTTTTTATTTGGAAAATAATTCTAGGATGGATTCTCCTACACTTGAATGCTATACCAGTGCGATTGGAGCTCTTTTATCCAATCAAGGCATAGAAATTTCCAGTAATTTGCTTGGTTAACTCTTTTCATAAAGTATTTTGTTGATAACTAGTGCAGTTTATAGTCTGGTTAAAATATTGGCATCTAAATGATTGTCAAGTGTGCCTTCTATTTTTAATCTTTAATATTCAATATGCATCATCAGACATAGTATCACACCAAAAATGTGTTAGGCATGAATGATGACAAAGAAGGGATCTTTAATAGCATTACCAATTTTCTAAGCTCAAATTTTACTATTCCTTTTTGCTTTGTTAATTGTTGGTAAAGAACAAAATTGTTATGAAAATGTGTCTTAATTTTTAAAGTAGCGAAGTTAGGCTCCTTCTGGTTAATGCTTTTTCTATTTCTTGTTTTCTAAATAAAGTTAAAAGTAAAAGATTGTATATTTTATTTTACTGTAGAGTTTATTTTTGTACAAGAAAAGTAATGACATGAACAACACTGTTCATACTTAATTATTCTTTTATCTCAAATTGTTTAAGAGTGGGAATTTCATTCTTGAAGCAGTAGAATGTCTTGTTAGCAACAGCAACTAAGAACATTTACTCTCAACAAAAATAAGTTGGCTTTTGTTATTTGTCATGTGTGTTTCTTGTGAAGCTCCCTCCCCCCTCCTTTTAACATATGCTTTTAAATCTCCTCTGTTATAAAATAGTCTAGGGGATCTTTTTTAAAAGCATTCATGTATGCAGGAGTGCTCATCTTGTACACTTATTGCTGAAAACTTTGCAATGACATCGCCTCAGATTTTGGCAGGACAAGGATTCAGCCGACTTTTGGTACTTATTGTAGTTTCTTTTGAATATTCAACTGTTTGCCTCTTTTCTATCTTTATGATTTCAGATATTCTAGCATTAACTAATATTTTCCTATTTATTTTTCAAATTAATCAAGAGCAATACTTATGGAAGCAACTAGCTCATAACAATTAAAGCATTCACTTGGACTTTGCAAGCAATTGAATCAAAGGTTGCTTGCTCTTTGTGGTTATCATATTTAATATCAGAGTTACTTTTTGATAAAACCAAAACTTGAAGGTCAAAATAGTAAGTCAAAAATTAAGAGCTAAATTATTTGAACTCAAATTTTTCAATAAATTCTAACATTTCGAGCTGAAATGGAATTAAATTATTTGATCGCTATAACAGCTTAGGTCTGCTTGACAGTATAAGAAAATCACATTAAGTTGAAATTCTTGTATAAGAACTTAAATAAAAATGATCGACAATACAATCTTTGCAATGTTTGTATTCATAATAATTGCATTGCAATACTGAAGGCGAAGTGCTTACTTTATAATTGTGTTCCTACGATGTGATGGTTATAATAGTGAAGAATAGTATCTATGTTAATGTTATAGGGATATGATTTTATTCCAAAATTTTTGGAGTGGTGGTTTGATTGCTGATGATACTCACATACGAAATGATCTAGCATAGATGTTATTGGATAAATTAAGGCGCCTGTTCAATATTTCTTATGCTACTTTGTTGTTGTTTTTTCTTCTTCTACAAAAGTTACCAAAAAGTAAATGTAACTAAGAAAAGCAAAATCATTTCACTCATGATATGACCTTGTTGACTAAGGCTAGTATAGTTGAGTTTTTACATCAGCAAGTTCTCTCAACGATATTTAGATCTGGGGTATGTTGAACTGTGATAAAGAAATGATTTGAGAATCCTTGACCATTCTTGATATAAAGCAAGGTTTTACAAGGCAGTTACTAAGATCCAAATTTTCTATTTCTTTCTCTTTTTGGTCAGACTAGATTATTTTTTACATGTATTGCTTCTCTATATCAGGTAATAGTTTATAGTTTATGTGTGATTTTTAGTTAGTTTTATTTGCTTAGGTTTAGTAGCTGTTTATTTATCCTTCTCCAAGTTGCCTTCTTTGAATGTTGAATTATGGATCATTTTGTTTAGACTTTATTTTTAGTTTATCTTTTACACTAGATTCATTGTCAATTTTTGAGAGAGAAATTTGTATTTAAGTTTGTTGCACAAAGGCACTAAAGGTATCATTGTCAAATTTGATTATTATTATCACTGTGGATGGGATTTCAACTTAATCAAAACAATGACGTAAAAGCGAATATTGAGTTCTTAGATTTAAGTCTTATTGGGGTGTATTCAAATTTTGTTCAATGATCGAACTTGAAATCAATATCAATTAAGAACTTGATCACTATTATTTAAATTATTTTCTCTACCTTTATTAGTTCAGTTAAAGTATTATCTCTGAACCTGGTCTTGTGTAGATTCTGAAATTGAAATATTTTTAAATTAGCAACTTGGTATGCATGGATCAACTTTATACAATAGTATATTATCTTTATCAAAACTTTTTTTATGCAGTTGATTTTGTTTTGGAGGTGATGTTGACTGTGGTTTGAATGCGGCATATGCATCCTAAGTTAATAGTTGAGAAGAGTTCAGATCTGAGTGCGGCATCTCAGGTACATGTGCAAGACTTAATTCCACTATGCATTCACCAATTTTCAATTTTGCATATGCATCTAACTGTTTGGGATTCAATAAATTTAAACAACATGAATTAATAAATACTAATGTCAATTTATCTTATCATTTATTTATAATGTTTTTAATTGAAACAGTGAATTGGATCCCTACAAAAGACGTATTCGATAGGCTCATTTAAATTGCCTAATCAAATAACTCCATTTTAAGCTCTCCTTAATTTTATTTGTAAGTATCTCTTATTACTTACATGTTTTAATTTAATTCAATTAAAATTTGAAATTTCTTGTTTATTTGATCTGGTTGTGGTAATTTTATTACTTATATGTTTTAATTAGAAATAGAGAATTAGAAAACAACCAAATTAGATACTATATATATTATCTATTTTAGTACAATGACATGAATTAAATCTATTTAGAACACTTAAGTAACCATAATTTATTGTCAACTTTAGACTTCAAGAACTACGAAATAGATAAGAGTTAGATGGATTTGTCAAGGGTAAGCAACGACTATCGAAATGGAAAACAAAATTTTCTAAATTTTTCATTTCAAAATGCAAACCAAGAGAATATGATTCTTTGCCCGTGTAAGAAGTGTGGCAAAATCAATTGGCATATTCATGAAGTTGTCTATGAACATCTAATTGTTGATGGCTTTATTTGAGGGTATAAAAATGAATTTTCCATGGAGAGTGTAAACCTCGTAGAACCACTTCAATGATTAATCTGACTTATCCTCATAATGCTCATCATTAGTCTGTTAGAGAAGATGACATTGAAGGTATGTTGCGAGATGCATTTAATATGCATAGTCATGGTTTGCAGTCGTTTCCACCTGAAATTATTGCATCTGATGATTATGATATTGGTGGAAATGCTTTTACCAAAACGGGAAGAAGTGTACCTGATCAAGAGCCAAATGGAAAAGCGACGAAGTTCTACAAGCTACTTAATGAAATGAATGAAGAACTTTATGAAAGATTGAAATTTTCAAAATTGTCCTTCTGCATTTGTCTTTTTCACTTAAAATGTTTGGGAGGGTGGACCAAAAACTCTTTTACGCTGTTGTTAGAATTTTTGAGAGATATGTTTCTGTTTCCAAAAATCTCTCATTCATGCAAAGATGTGAAGAAACTGATAAAGGATTTAGGCCTTGGGTACAACAAAATTCATAGTCGCCCAAATGACTGCATGTTGTATTGGGGTGATCGGAAAAACCAACAATCTTATCATGTTTGCAGTAAATGTCGTTGGATGAATAGAAATGCAGAAGATATGAATGAGCATGAGGGTGAGTCGCAATCAAGAAAGAAGCCAGTAAAGATTTTGCAATATTTTTCACTAATACCAAGGCTTCAAAGGTTTTTCATGTCGTCAAAGACAGCCGAGTCTATGAGGTGACATCACGATGAACGAACCGGTGATGGGTTATTAAGGCATCTTGCAGATTCTTTAGCTTGGAAATCATTTGACAGTAAATTTCCAAGCTTTACAAGCAATCCTCGGAATGTGAGGCTTAGGTTAGCATATGATAGATTTAATCCTTTTAAAATCATGAGTACTTCGTATAGTACTTGGCATGTATTGCTTGTTCCTTACAATTTTCCTCCGTGGATTTTCATGAAACAATCTTCTTTTATCTTATCTATGATTATCCCTAGAGAGTAAGGTCTCGGGAATGTTATTGACATTTATATGCAGCCACTTATTAAAAAGTTGAAACAGTTATGGGCAGGTGTTGAAACATATGATGTCTTGAGAAAGGAAAACTTTTATTTACATGTAGATTTGTTGTGGACTATTAATGATTTCTCGACTTCTGTCAATTTATCTTGTTGGAGTAGCAAAGGACGTTATGCTTATAACATCCTAAAATAGGGCCTAAATGGAACAGTGGTTGCGAAACCATAAATTTGAGATAGAAAAGCTTATTGTGATTAATTTTTATGATTTACCGATTGATTGGATGCATGTGTTAGAATAGAATACCGATAAGAAATATTAGGGTTTAATTGCATGTTTAAATTGCATATTAGGGTTTAATTGCAAAAGTTGGTAAATATGAGCTTTAGATGATACAAGATTTAATTGAAGTGCATAATTGAAGTAGAGGATCTTAAATGGTAATTAGACCATTAGATTTTTATGGACAAAAAATGGGCATGCATAGGTAAAAATAACTAAAGTTTTAATGAAGGGTATTTTAGTCATTTGGTGATAAAAAGAATTAAAAGGGAAAAAGATGGCAAAATGTGCTCATCTTCTTTATAAGGGTCGAAACTTAAAGGGACTCCATATCTAGGGTTTCTTCACTTTCTCAAGCTCATAGTAAGTGCATCCAAGCCCCGTTTTTAATGTTTTTTACGTTTTTGAGGTCATCGTAGCTCGATTTAGCTTATTCTACCATTAATTCATGTTAGGGTTCATATTTGGAAAAATACCCATAGGTGAAATGTGTTTATTTTGATGTTTAATGGTAGAATATGAAGTTTCAAATTATGTTAAACAACTTTTGCTAGGCGATTTTAAGTGAAAACGAGTAAAACGACATAATCGGTAAAAATACCTAATGTTTAGTAGTAAATGTTAGAGTGGGAATTTGATGCTGCCATAGAAGGGAAAGATGTTCAGCATGTCATAAAACATAAGAATAAGGGATGAAGTTTAATTTTTGAGCTTTGGGGCAAAAGTGTAAATATGCAAAATTTAGGGGCAAAATCATAATTTTTCCAAAGTTCGAGTCAAGGACTGTTTTGATGAATGTGAGTATTAAATAAGCTAAATTTGCTATTATAGATCAAGAGGAATGAAATCCAGAGTTAGATCGGGGAAAGAAAAAGGTTGAGGACTAAGTTGCTAGATTTGATCGTATTTTGTACCGAGGTAAGTTTACGGTAAATAAATGCAATATTTTAATAATTATTATTAATGTTGTTATTTTCCAGCAATTATGTACTTATTTCAAGAAATTATTTAATGTTGACTCAAGTATGAGATGATAGAGAATCAGTGTTAAAAAGTCCCGTTGAAAAATTAGGAATGTATCGAATACAAATGTCATGACATTAAGGGAATGAGATCCCATGTAAGACCATGTCTGGGACATGGCATTGGCATTATTGAGGCTATGAGAGGTCCCACGTAAGACCATGTCTAGGACATGGCATTGGCACCGGATGAGAGGTCCCCCGTAAGACCATGTCTGGGACATGGCGTTGGCACCGAGATGAGAGGTCCCCCATAAGACCATGTCTGGGACATGGCATAGGCACCGATATGAAAACTCTCATGTAAGACCATATCTGAGATATGGCATTTGCAGTACAGGAAACATCCCATGTAAGACCATGTCTGGAACATGGCTTTGGCATGTTAATATCAGACAGGAGACCCGAGTATCCTTAGTATTCCAAGTGGTTCAACGGGCTAGTAAAGACACTACGTTACATGAAAGTTCAGGTAAAAGCATAATAAATAGATTCAGGTGAGTTATAAGGGTTAAGAATATCTCAATTATCAGTTGAGAAAAAAAATTTTAAGTAAGAGAGGAGTAAGTTATATTCATGAGTTATTTAAGTAAGCAAGTAAGAGAGCAAGTAAAGAAGAAGCAACGACCATGATACTTGATGATAATTTATGAGTATAATTATTTATGATAAATGTTGTTATTTATTTGCTTGTAAACTTACTAAGCTTTATGCTTACTCCCTTTATTTTCCTTCTTTTTATAGAATCACCAAGCCAATTCAGGGATCGTAAGGACGTTGGAGATCGTTTCACACTATCAATAGATTATCTCGGTATTTTGTGATTCAAAACATTTTAAGTTATGGCATGTATAGGGACTTAGTCATTTTATGTGTGTGCCCTTATGATATGGCTAATGAATAGCACGTAAGTACTAGATAATGATTAGCTATTAAAATGGCTATTTAAGAACATGTTTTGGTGTTATGTATGCCTAAATGATAGTTAATACAAAGAAATTATAAAAAGAGTAAAAATTTGCAATGGAACAGTTTTTGGACAGCAGCATTGACATGATTTTGAAAAATCACCAAGGATAGTAAAAATGGAATTAGAGAGTGAATGAGATATAGAATTAAAGCTTATCAAGTCTATTTTTACATGAAAGAAATGATGTAGGCAAAGAAATTTTATATTTTGTAATATTTGAATTTTAGTGAGACAGGGTCAAAATGGTTTTTGAAGTCCCCTGTTCTGACTTTAGAAAATCATTAAAATTGTATAGAAAGAATTATGAGTCATAATTTATATTTCTAGATTCCTTAATGAGTATATTTTCAATATAAACAAGCAAAAGTACCATATTAACCCCGTACAATGAGATAATTGATTTTTAGTGAATAGAGTTCAGAACCATCGAATAGTGAAACAGGAGAGACTTTAACGAATAAACTGTACTATTTGGCTAATCCAAAAATTCTGTAAATTTTATGATAAGAAGATATATGATTCTGGTTTCAAGGAAAATTTATGGATCTAAATTTTGAGTTTTGTAACTCGAGTTATAATTAAATTATTGACTATTACGCGAGTGGACAGTTTTATTGTGAATAGTGAAATAAATTATTTTGATTTGCTTAAGTATTTGGAATATTTTTAATGTTCCCGATTTAGACCCGAACTGTTTTTGTTACATGTTTTAGGGTATTGAGGGCTATTTTTAGGGACATATTAATTGAACATGAGCGAATTAATTTTTAAAAGTAAATTTTTATGCTTCGATCTAGTAAGTTAAGTCAAGTAACGCCTCGTGCTCGACTCCGACAACAGTCTCGGGTAAGGGGTGTTACAATGCTTGTACTAGTTGTGCTGCGCAAACATGTTCAAAGTGGTTACATAATGGGAATAAGTTCTCTTATATGGGGCATCGTTAGTGGTTAGATGGAAATCATAGATTTAGATTTTAGAGGACTCTATTTGATGGTACTGAAGAGTTCAGAGAAGCTCATGAGCAAACCATTCGATCTGAAATCTTATTCACATTAAAAGATTTCAATTTTAGTTATGGGTAAATGAGTCAACCACCCAACACAGAAACAAGGAAAAAAACTGAGGGAGGCATATGTTGGCGATATTGACCGGCAGAGTGATGATTAATCTAATGAAGAGGATGATCCTAATGAGGTGGACTTGTGGAAAAAAAAAAGAAGTATTTTTTTTAGTTTCCTTATTGGGAGCATCACATTTTGTGACACAATCTTAATGTCATGCATATTGAAAAGAATGTTTTGCGAGAACATCATCGGGATAATTCTAAATGTCGATAGAAAATCGAAAGATAATCTTAAGAGTTGACTTGATCTAGTTGACATGGGAATTCGACGTGATCTTCATCCCCAATTACTTTCGAATGGAAAATCTCGGTTGCCGGCTTCTATTTTTGCAATGTTAAAGAAAAAAAAGTGTTTTGCACGGTGTTGAAGGATATAAAGGTCTCAGATGCGTATGCATCAAATATATCTCGATGTGTGAGTCTTAAAGATCGAAGACTATATTCCCTAAAATCACATGATTATCACTTCTTGATGCAAGATTTACTACCAGTTGCTTTGCACTGTTGTATGTCAAAAAAGGTGACGTCCTGTATAATTGAATTATCCAATATAATGAAAGTTATTTGTGGCAAAGTTTTTATTGTTGAAGAACTTGAGAAAGTACAAGGTCGAGCCGTCTTGACTTTATGCAACTTGGAGAAGATCTTTCCACCAATTATGGTGCACTTGCTAATCCATCTCCCTCATGAAGCAAAACTTGGTGGACCGGTTTTCTATCAGTGGATGTATCCTATAATGAGGTGCTAATTTATTTGCAAAGTTTTCATTCATTCATGAATATACCTTTAATTAAAACTTTTGATAATGTTGTATATCGTGTTTAGGTTCCTATGCAAATTGAAGTCTTATTGTCGTAATAAGTGTTATTTAGAAGGATCAATTGCTGAAGGTTACTTAGCAGAGGAGTGTATGGCTTTCTGCTCTAGATATTTAGAAGATGTTGAAACAATACTAAATAGACCAAGTAGAAATGCTGGGCTCACTAATCATAACTTAGCTGAAACTTATCTATTTCGAAGTTATGGACAACCAATCGGTAAAGTTGAAATTGTACACTTAGATGATAGATCTTGGGTTCAAGCATATCAATATGTTCTTTTTCACCACGATTCAATTGAACCGTTACGCAAGTGAGTTTTAGAATTTGATAAATATTCATCTTTTTCATTTGTTTATTTTCTAACCATGTAATCTACTTTTTAATATATTGAGTTTCAACAAGTCTTGAGATCTCGTTCACGCTCCCGAAGATTACAACATCGAGAGATTCATAAGTTATTCATAGAATCTTTTCATGAATGGTTAGGGCAGACAGTATGCAACTGAAGCTTTCAATGAAAAATAATAATGTTTTCGTATAACATTATAATTAATTAATTTACTTTCAATTCAATAGGTTTGGAGTGGAAAGGACATCAATGAAGAAGTTAACTGGCTTTTCCAAGGTCCAAATAGAGTAGTAAAAAGATATAATGCCTTCCTCATTAATGGATTCAGATTTCATACAGAATCTCACGAAAGATTGAGGAGGACTCAAAATTATGGAATAGTTGTTAATTTTTCAATTACTAGTTATGCTAGTGCTAGGGACAGTAATCCTGATGAGGGAAATGTGGAGTATTATGGACTTCGTACGAAAATTATTGAGTTGGATTACTATGGCAAACGGAAGGTTGTATTATTTCGATGTGATTGGGCTGATGTTAATATTGCTCGTAAAATTAAAAAAGATCAATTTGGTTTTACAATGGTAAACTTCTCTTTATTAATTCACACTAGACAACAATTGATAGTCGAGCCATATGTATTTTCTTCTCAAGTCAAACAAGTCTTTTACTCGAAAGATCCAACTGATGAGGGTTGGTACGTTGTACTCCGTAACACCCCTAGAGACTTGTTTGACATGGGCAATGGAAGTAGAGATGACATCGACGAAAGATCAGAAACTTTTCCTTTTCCAGAACAAAATTTAAATGAAACTATCCCTAGTACTAGTACATAATTTCAAAGGGTTCGCCAGGATGTGGATGAAGATATTTATGAATCATGATGTAGTAAGATTTTAATTTTTTTTATTTATGTGTAATATTATAATTTAAATCTTAATCTTGTTAAATATATCCATTACTATTATTTTTGTAATTAGTTACTAATATTTCAACTATTTTATGTGTATTGCAGATAATATGCCTAGAAGAAGATTGCGAGATCTAAGTATTATTCAAATTCTTCCAAATTCGGAAGAAACAAATAGTGATCAATAAACTGCTATTGGATCTTCGAATGTTCCAATTACAATTGATGAAAATATAGAAATTCAAAGTAGTGTTAACTTTAATTTACGTGCATGCTGACTTTTATTATTAATTTTTGTTTCAAATTCTTATATTATCATATACAATTTTTTTAGCTGAAAATGGTGGGAGGCGCAAAACTCGAGGACATGCGCTATTAAAGGATTTATACAATCTAAATTCTGTGAAGCGTGTCAAAGTATCTAGAAATAGTCATGGTCAGCCTATTAGATCAGAAGCTCAAGTTTTAGTAGGATATTTTGGCATTATAGCACGAAATGTCAATCTGTTGCCAATCAACTATGAGTCATGGCATCATATGCCTGATAGTAACAAAAATCATGCTCTGGATAATATTAAGGTAATAACGTGAATGTAATTTATAATACTTTGGTTTAAATTTCATTTATATTTACTTTCTAAACTTGTGTTATTTGCAAGAGAAATTTGTTTTAGAGGTCTCGGATAATTATGTGTAGAAAGCATTAACAAAGAAATGGAAAGACCATAAAAGTACTTTAAAAAAGGAATATTTTAAGAAAAATATAAGCCTCGAAGAGAAATTGTGAAATGTCCCGCCGGGAATAGGTACCAATGGGAAGATGCAGTTAGATTTTGGAATTCAAAGAAAGGAAAGGTATTACGTACTTCCAAACTCTTATAATTATTTCGGTTTATAGTATTTACTACATACGTAATAATAATTTCATAATGTAGGATCGTGAGCAAGTTGGAACTATAAGTAGGCAAAAACAAAAATTCACACACACAGCTGGGTCAAAAAGTTTTGCTTGTGTAACTGATGACGAGGTATTTTGAATTTATTAATTGTGTCAAATATTAATTACTTTCTGTTAAATAATATTTTTCCTACTATATTGTAGGAACTGTTGTCTGGTCAAAAAGTTGGACGCCTTCAGGTTTTTGACATTACACATAGTAAGAAAGATCGATCTTTTATGACTACTGAAGTTGCAGAAATTATGGTATATTTACTTAATAAAATTTTAATTATTTTAAATATTTATCATGTTTAATTATAATGGTTTAATTTGTCATTTGTAATGAAAATAATGCCAAGTTATGTTGCATTTGATTGATTATATATTTTGTTTCTAACTCCACAATTGATTTATTAGGAGAAACTAAAGGATAAAAGGGTAGAGTATGAAGCTATTGCTTCAAGTGATAGTTTTGTTAATTTGGACGACATTGATAGCCGAGTTATTACTGAAGTTTTGGGTCTCGAAATGCATGATCGGGTTCGATTTCAAGGATCCTTCGTTAGCCCAACCCAATATTTTGGATCCAGTCGTAGCAATACATGCATTCGACGAATCAGGCTCAAGCTAAAGTTCAGAGGTTAAGAGACCAGATGGCTCAGATGCAAGCGAGTACAGTTGAGCAAATTGCTTAAATTATAGCAGAGGCAGCATCAAGAGAAGCAGAGGCTAAAAGAAAATATGATGAACTCCAGCTACAACTGAAAGCGGAGGCAGCAGCGAGGGAAGCAAAGGCAGCAACAAGGGTAGCAAAGGCAACAGCAAGGGTAGCAGAGGCAATAAGAAAATATGACGAGCTCCAACTACAGCTTCAAAATATGATGAAGATGTTTCAGCAGAATCAATCGCAAAATCCGCCATCTTAGACTTTTGTTTTCTTATTGTGAGAATATCTTAACAATATAACTTTTGAATATATTTTGTTATTTCATTTATTAATTTAGATCATATACATATTTCTTTCATGATAGTACCGTCTAGATTTGAAGTTTTTTTTGTTGGATTTTAATTTTTTTTGTTGGATTTGAAGTTACCAGAAAATATGTTAAAAATTCGGGTTCTATATGAAATAAAATGGGTTGGTAAAATCTGTTAATGTTAGAGGCGTTTTCCCACAAACGTTGCTATAGAACAAGATCTTTAGTGGCAATTTTACTACAAACGCCGCTAAAGAAAATGACTTTTTGCGATGATTCTAGCTACAAATGCCACAACATGCTCGACTCTCTTACGGCGTTTGTCAAAATAGCACCGCTAAAGATCATGTTCTATAGCGGCGTTTTTTGCGGCGCTTATCAAAACGCTGCAAACTGTTTTAGCGGCACTTATAAATGTCGCTATAGGGCCAAAAAAATATCGCTAAAAACCTATTTTACTGTAGTGATGCTCATATTCAACAAACAAAACCTAATCATTTATATTCATTTAAATAATTAAATAACACAAAAAATTGATAGAGTTCAGAAATACTCAAAATTTTCGATGAAGTCCTCGATTTTGTTGTTGAAATTGTGTATAAACACGATAATCCACAACCCATTTATAGTGTTATAATGTTTGATTAAGAAAATAAACTAAAAATCTATTTAAGTTTGGCGTAAAAAACTCAAAGATACAAACAGGTCCTTGTACCTTTGAGTGTTCAAGACAAAAATTGCAAAGAAAAACTATATAAGGAGTAGCCATTAAACCTAAAAATTAACCTAATGAAAAAAAAAACTTCTCCCTAAAAAACTCAAAGATACAACGTTGACCTAAGATTGAAAAAAATGCCACTACTTAACAATTGATTTCGCTTGTTTTGACAGAGAAATGCCCTTGTAGAATTTGTATCATTTAGCTTCGATGTCACGACACTCGAACCTTGGTGTTGTGACATCCCCAATAGCTTACTCCCAGCGATGTTTGTCAACTTCGGTATTGCGACCCTAGCCCTTGATGTCTCTCTCAACCTTTGTGACTGCACACAATGTCATGACCTTAGGAGATCAATGTCGCGACCCTAGAGCTCAATGTCATGACCCACTCTGTAACACCCCTAACCCGTCTCCATCACCGGATTAGGGTTATGGGATGCTACCAAATAGAACAAAGGAATAACATGCTATATCGGGTTAAAACGTTCCATACATTTACTAATGATGATATACACAACTAAAAACCTGTTTTTCATATATTAGTGAAGTTAAAACGAGGTTTAAACCACTTAAAATTTAAATAGAATCTAAATATAATGACTAAATTATAAAACTTTAAAACTTTGGAAAAATATCATTACCAAGTCAATAAGTATCGATATTTTATAATGAGTATCGATATGAAAATATTTAACGATACCATGTTGGCATTCTGTCAATTCAAGGTATCGATACTATTTTCAAGGTTTTGATACAAATTAGAAAATAACGACAGTAACAAAATTTTTGATACTAAACCTGTATTCTGTTAAATTTGAAACTGCTCATTGGGTCTAGTATCAATTCTTTGGTCCATTTTATCAATACTTATTTTAAAATTGTCAAAAAATACAGGATGAAAAGTCAAATTCATTCCCAAACCTAAACTTATTTCATAAACAAATATAGGTAACCTTTTTCATGAATAAAAACTCATTCAATTCAATACAATATGCCAAAACAACACTTAAACCATTCATCCTAAGTGTCTAACAAATGTGTCATAATTGGCACCTCAAATCAAATATTCATATTATCACATTCATCAACCCCCATTCCATAAAACAATTGCCAATCATTCTAACCATATCATCTAGTCACATATCATCAAAAACAATAATCCTACAAGACATTAATAAAATCATTCATATATATATTTATATACATGCTTATCCACCAAAATACCAAACAAGCAAAATACCACAATAACATTTATATAGACAAAACATATCATCAGTTGATTATGTACATGTGAAGTTAAAACATCTACTACATGCCACTTATAACCAAAACCAAAGTGATCAAAAGTTCTACCAAGTTATTGAACGGATAGTGTGAGCTCTAACTTGACTTCCAACCGACCAAAACTTTTGATAATCTACAAAGAAACCAACATAGTAGATGTAAGAAAATCATTGCTTAGTAAGCTTGTATTAAATTTAAACTTTAACTTCCCGTATAGAGTACAACCTAAATATTTCATAAATAATTTCATAAACAAGACCATAAGTTCATTTTTTTCCTATACACATCACAAATCTCATATATGAAACATATAACATTATCATGCTAAAGTACATAAACATGTAAACACATTTGGTACATAAATCAACCATCGCATATTCTTTAATCTTTCACATTTTCATTTCAAGTATCCATTTCAAATGTCTATTTCATATATCCATTTATACCCGATGATCCACAATGAAATAACATTGGATACACGAGAAAATACTCACACAAGCTGTGACAGTAAATGCTCACACGAGCTGTGACTGTAAATGCTCACATGAGCTGTGAAATGGGTCTGCTCACACGAGCTGTGGGTCGGGATATTGAGCTACACGATGATGCTCACATAAGATGTGAAGAATCCGTAATAAATATGGGATCTTAGTTATTGGTAGGACATCCAAGACCAACACTCAAATGGTAATAACCCTAATGACATGTCATTTGTATCCTAGGCATTCACAGGGTTCAAACGGGCCATGTTCATGTCCATATCATTTAATTTTATATACATTACTTTACCACGTGAATTCATCTATCTAGTTTTTCATTTTCAATTATAACCTTTAAATTTATTATCACTACCACTTAGTCCATTTCATCACTTACCACTTTTCAAACAAATAAACTCAATCACAACATAATAAGTAGTTATTAAATTGCAAGAAAAAAAACTAATCAGTTCAATTAATTTGCGAACTTTACCAAAATTGAATCCACAACACGGACGATTACTCCGCTATTTTAATTCAATTAACCATTTAAAACAACATAAACAATTAAACTTATCATATAAGCCATGTTATTATCATTTTATAATTTTATCCTAAAATTTGACCTTTTACGCAAATTAGTCCTTGAACCCAAAACTTTCAAATCTAACACAATTAAACACAAACCATGCTAGTCAAATTTTCTATAATCCATATGCAGCCCTAATTTGTCACATTTTCACAAGAATTTCATGCTAACTTTACTATTTTAACAACTTAATCCTTAAACTTAAAATAAATCAAAATCACTTTTCTAAATAGTTCTGTTTAGCTATCAAGCTTATAGATCTATCTTTCAACTTCAAAAACATCACAAATTCATCAATGGCATAAATCAAAACATTTAACAGCTTTACAAATTATTCCCTAGGTTAGCTAGATTAAGCTACAACGATCTCAAAAAATAAAAATTACAAGCAACGGGTAGAAAAATCACTTACATGCAAGCCTATTGTGATGGTCGAACCTTAAAACTCCAAAAATGGTGTTCTTGTGTTTCTAAAGTCGGTGGAAGAGAGCTAAGGAAGATGATGCCTAGTTTCTTTTTCTTTTTTTATGATTTATTAATTTAATTACCATTTTACCCTTAATTATAACATCAAATTTAACAAATTGCTAACTCATAACCATCCACACTAACATATTATGGTCTAATTATCATTTAAGTCCATTAAATCATATTCCTAAAGCCATTCAACACCTTTAACTAATAACAATAAATTTTTTCTACTTTTACGATTCAATCCTTTTTACCTAATTAACCAACCAAACATTAAAATTTCTAAACCAAACTTTAATACGACACTACAATAGACTTGTAAATATTAATAAATACTATTTATTGACTCGATAGTCAAAATTTGGGATCATGAAACTACTGTTTTTGACACCACTAAAATGGGTTATTACACACTCTTCTCAATGTCGTGACTCCATTACAGTTCACCTGCAGTGTGTTGTTGTTAGAATTCAATTTCTTGTGGTGATGGAAAGGTTCGATTTCGTGACACCAGATCCTTGGTGTCACGACCTAAGCACATTAGCAAGACTTTTTCAAGTTTTTGTCTTAGTCACCTCCTACTCAAGCTCAAATTAATTGTTAAGCTCCCAAAGGCATGATTTTGTCATTTTGGTCCAAAAACACACTAAAATTTGAATAAAATTGAATTCTAAAGTAAAATCAAATTATTACTAAAAAGTATAAAATAAAGCCATAAAATGTTTAAGTACAAGCTCATTAAGTGTCAAAAAAGTCTTAGTTTGGCATAGCAATTTACGACAAATCAATCACATTCCTTAAATTTAGGAGATCAGCTAGGGGTTAGGAGGCTATAAATAGGGTGTGTCGCCTCCCGCCTATTCATTCATTCATTATTCACTTTAGAGTTCATAAATTTCTCTTTGATTTATTTCTTGGTCTTAATTAGCAAACAAAAGACGTTCTCCCATCATTATACATCAAGAAACATTTAAAAATAGGAGCCATTTTCTTATTTTTTTGTTGATTTGAGTTCTTTTGTTACAAAACAATTTTTAGTCTACTTAATTCTTTGTAACACCCCTAACCCGTCTCCGTCGCCAAATTAAGGTTACTGAGCATTATCGAACAATCAAAACATTTAATGTCTTAACATGCAAATAAATTAAATGAATTATAATCCATTCAATCACATGCATCTGTCCCTAAATTGAGCCTTCGAGGCCCTAAAAATAGCTTGGAAGCAATTCGAGACTAATTTGAAACAAAATGGAAAGTTTAGGGTAAAGTTACAAAATTTAGAAACAAGGGTCACACGGCTGTGTGGCCAGGCCATGTAGAACCTCCCCAAACCGTGTAACTTTCGAACAAGGGACACATAGTCGTGTCCCAACTCATGTTCTCACCCGTGTAACTCTCTGAGTAAGGTCACATGACCGTGTCGCACTCCCGTGTAACTCAGATGACACACAGCCATGTCATCAGGAAGTGCGTGTCACACAACCGTGTGAACCCAAAATTGCACCTAAATTCATGCCATTTCAAGCCTAACTCATACTTAACTAACCAATCCATTTGGGCACACATTCAAAAGATTCAAATACCATTCAAACACACATAAACATACCATTTCAAACAACCTAAATCACATAACCAATATGTCATTCAAAGGCACCACAATAGCATCAACACATCATTTACCAACACATGCTAACAGTACCTCAATTCATGCATAAATGCCTAGTTCAAATATGTGTCAAAACATGTCTCAGATTGACCATTTGCAAGCCATCATCAACATACCAAAAACCTTGTTCACAAGCACTTTAAAGTACCAAAATGACATAACTTAACAAGCAATTGCAAGCCCATCAACCAAACATAATCTTCAAAACATAACATACCAAATCACCATTACATATCACCCTATACCATAACAAAACATCCTATACATGTCATTATTAACCTTGATAAAAAATACTCAAAACTACCAAATTAACTGTTGGATAGTGTGATAGGTCTCTAACGAGCTTCCAACCAAATATAACTTTCCGATGATCTATAGGAAAAGAAAACAACTAACGTAAGCAATAATGCTTAGTAAGCTCGTATAAAGGAAACTTAACTACTGAACATATTAGAATTAAAAACTAAGCATATTTTTCATTATATCTTAAGCTAACTTTCATTTTCTATTCACTACACCTCTCATGAATAATTGATGTAGCCTTGCATATACATTTATATTTTTCCTTATAAGCATTTCATATAACCATTTCACTTAAACATTTCTTCTTACAATAACACTTACACATTTAACATATAATCGTTCTATTATTCATCTTTCGTTTCAAACTTTCATATAAATATATCATCTCAAATCACTTACTTTCACTAAACAATGTAAAATTAAATAAATAGATTAATCATACTTGTTATTCATTTACGAAGCACTTATAGGATTAATCTTGAAAATGGTTCATCGTATGCTTCTGTACTATAATAATTCAATCCAAACTCATTATATATGTATAGATATCTGTCTTTAGCCATATAATCATCAATATAATTATACTCACATATGATCAAGTAGTTCATTGAACATTTGACAGTTACTAATATCTTGACTATACATTAGACTTTAAGCACATAAATAATTTTTATATTCCATTAACATTTAGCTCGATGAACTAGTAGCTTGACTCGAATACTCGGGTTACTACACCACACCAGAGGCATCATAGATGCATAACAAGAACACCGGAGTGCAGACAGGGGCACAGATGTGCAAACAGGGCACCGTAGTGCGAACAAGGACACTAAAGTGTATACAGAGGCACCGAAGTGCAAATCCCATACAAGCACGCATACTAACCCTATTGGTATGCCAATCGTATCCTAGTGACTACTACGTTCAACCGGGTGTTCTTATGTAATCCAATACCTTTATACATATTTATCAATCAAGAGCACTTCATCGTTTCCATACACATAATATGATATCAATATATATTCATACTGTCAACGTGCCATCACAAGGATTGTCACCATCCATTAATCACTTTCATTTGATTAATTCTTTTAATTAATCTATAATAATAATTTATCACATCTTTATCAAATAATTTAACCATAACATAAATAACTATTTACATTCAACCAAAATGGAAAACAACAATTTGTATCTATATACGAACTTACCTCGACAAAGACAGTTGTAACAACGAAGTCGACAACTAATCCAACCACAATTTTTCCTCAATTTTGATCTGTTTGGTTTGTTTTATGATCTAAATAATAATGTTTCACTCAATTAAACCATTCAATAACTTAAAATAATTAATTTAACCTATAACTCTTATTATTGGAAATTTTACAAAATTACCCCTAATATTTTAACATTTATGCAATTTAGTCCCTAAACCCGAAACTTGCAATTTCACCATTTTTAACCATAAATCATGCTAGCTGATTTTTACCCAATCTGATAAAAACCCATATTTATCCACAATTTATACTTTTTCCATGAATTTTACCTTTTTCATAAATCAGTCCCTAAACTTGAAAATCATAAAAATTACTTAAAAAATACTTCTATTTAAAAATCAAGCTTTACAATCAATCATAAAATTTCAAGAACATCACAATTTCATCCATGGTAAAATTCTAAAAATTAACAATTTAACAAATTGATCCTCGGGTTACTTAGATTAAGCTAATACGAGCCTAAAAACATAAAAGTCATTAAAAACGGGTAAAAATACATACCATGCATGTGAAACAACTCATGGCCGAAAGGTTGGTTTAAGCTTCCATGGAGTTTCGGCCTTCACCCTAAAAAGATGACAAAAATAATGGCTTTGTTCATCTTTTAATTATGTTTTAAATTTCATTTATTTATGAAATTACAAATTTGCCCTTTACGAATTAATAAAATTTCATAAAACATATCACCTAAACCATCCACTATAAAAAATTATGGTTAAATTACCATATAAAGACATACAAATATGTTTCTATGTCAACTAACCTATAATAACCAATAGAGACTAACTTTTGTATCTTTTACGATTTAGTCCTTTTTAATTAATTAACTATCTAAACATTAAAATTTCTTAACCAAATTTTAATACAACCTTAATAACACTCTGTAAATATTTAATAAAATATTTACAGCTTGGTTTACAGAAACGAGGTCCTGATACCTCGTTTTTTATAACCACTTGACTTTAGGGACATACCATTGAACCTCATTATTCTTTCATTTAACATAAATCATTAAATCAAATCTTATCATTACACTATATTCGACTCGTAAGTATTAAGTGATAATATTTACGGACTTACTCTTCAAATTTGTGGCCCTAAAACCACTATTTCTGACACCACTAAAAAACGAGCTATAACATTCTTCATTCTAAAAAAAAAATTTCAGACCTGGTTGGAGGCTTTTTTTAGTTTAAGATCGATTTCTTCTCTCCCAAGAAACCCCATTCTACTCATTTTTGGACTCCTTCTTGGCCACCATTTCTTCTTTTGTTCTTTGAATTTATTTTCATTCAATTTAATTAAAAACTAATATGTTTTGTTTCTTTTGTTCATATTTGAATTCAGTAGCCTCTTTTCACCAAGATCGGTCCAAAGCACTTTCATTTGTTTAGATCTTCATCTTCCTTTGCTAGTCAGAACTTTTTTTTATTTTTTGTTAAAATCTGTTCATAACTCTTTGTTTTCTCATCTTGGTAGCCCTAATTCAATTAGAACTCATCAAGAACAAGCCTCTCCATAGCTGAATTAGACTCTATCTCAAGAACCCTAATTTGGTTCAATCTTCTTGTTCTTGTTCTATCTTAATTACTTGTTTTAGTTGTTGCCCTTTTGATTCTTAGATCTAACTCAGATTATTTGCGTTTCAACTTGTATCAAACTCTAAGTTTCCTTGATTCTTCTAGATCCCTAAGCCAAATCCGCAACTTGGACAACTAGCAATCCTATAACATCCAGATTTCTAATAACCTAAAACTTGAAATAATGGGAGGACTAAATTAAAAAAATCACGAATTGGTGGCCTCTAAGGAAAGAAATGAGAAAGCTAAAAACTGAATTGGGGATGGTTGAGATCCAATTCTGATTCGTTTAGAATGGAACTAGACGATTCCATTATGGGAGGCATAATGATTGAGAATGCAAAGTTCTCATAAGGTTTGAAGTAGCGCGAGAAGCTGGCAAATGGCTTCCCAGGGATTATTTTTCTTCCCGACCTTATTCATTTTCTCTTCTTCATCTTCTTCTGTAGCTTGAAAAATGAGTAGCCATGGAAGGTTCTGTATGGAGCAGACTTTGTGAGAATGGACTTGAAAATGTAGGGAAACCAGCAAGAAAGTAAGGTTTTTAACCCTTCTGTGTATGTAAAAGTTAAGAAATGAAGTCATGGAACTTCAGAACCATTCTAGGGGTTCTGCATGCTTATGAAAATTTAAGCTTCTAAGATATAGCTCAAGTTTAACTAGTAGATTTTTGGTTGTAAACTACAGCCTGAAGAACGGAAGTTTTGGTGTCCGAGAGAAGAAATAAGTTACGAAAACGATAAGGGTTTGATGCGAACCCAGTCGCATCATGTTTTGACACAACTCGCCGACATCAAAATTGGCCTAAACTTGAAGGGCCCAAGTGCAAGATGAAACATCTCATAGGCCTGATTGATTATTGGGCCAATGTTTTTAAGGACTTTTTAATTTAATATAGTTTTATTTAAATTAATAAGTTTGCATATTTTTAATTTTTAGACTTGCACTTTGTGTGTTCTACATTTAATAAAGTCATGCATTATGTAACTCCCATGTTAGTTTAAGTCTGCATCATTAAATTAAGTCTTGCATTAAGTAACTCATTTAGTTTGCATTTCAAACCACGCATTTAAGCATCTTAGTTTAATAAATGAGTTGCTGGACATTTATTCAACTCATCTTAGTTTAATTAATAAGTGTTTTTGTTAAACTTTATTTAATAAATGTTGCTATTAATTAATCTAGTTACTAGGATTATTTATTGATGCATGAGTTTAAGTTTATGCTTCTTTAATTAACTAGTTGCCGGAATAATTGATGCATATGTTTTAGTTCATTTACTTAAGTTAAGTATTAATGTGTGTTATGTTTAATAAGTGCTTACATGTGTTTAATAAGCTCATTTTAATGTGTTTATTGCAGGAGTCTTTTCAAGTCATAACCGTTACAATTCAAGGCTGTTACAAATTAAATAAAGTGGTTGTTCAAGTCATTTTCGGTTATAAAGTAAAGGGGCTGTTACAAAAGAGTTTTATACATCATTTAAGGAGGTTTTAAGGAGCATTATATCATCTATTTAATTTCGGCAGCAACCTTTTAAACTACCAGCCCGTTATTTCCATTTCAAAGGTTAATTCAAGCATTCAGATACCATTAAGGAGCTGGTTAATAAGTTGGTGTCTATTCAGCCGGCCAAGGGCTAACTCAAGAGTCATTTTTCAAGCAATTAAAGTCATTCATTCAGCTGAATTGAAGTGAATTCAAGAATGGAGTTATTTGGCTCAAGAATGTGAAAAGACTTGAGTTTTATTTCAGTTTTTAAATGGCACATTAAGTTGAATGTTTGTGACCATTCGGCTAGCCAATTTTAGCACTATAAATAGATGAAATTAGCCTTTATAAAGGGAATTTTGCTAAAATTTTACCAATTTGTTTAATGAAACTTTGTTTCTGTGAGGTTAACTTCCTCTCCAATTTCGTACGAGTCTCGAGTGACTTATCTAGCAAGCTAGTGGCGTCATCCTAAACTTGTTTCTGAACTTATCAGCAACCCTGGTATGGCGTTCATCCATCTAAATATACCTTCAACCTATTCCCAACTGTCACCTTAAACCATATAAGATTTGGGGCGATACTCGTTATAGTATCGAATCTTTCTTGATGTTTAAGTTCTATTATTCATCTCCATCGCTTACTTTTTCTATCCTACTTCTTTGTTAAATCGAACCCATCCAAAGTTATTCCATCTAAAATCCATCTATCTTTTAGCCACCTTGAACTTATTCCAACATACAATTCCATCCTTAACCAAAATTCATCCATTTTTGAAACCGAACGAAACTTTCTCATCGACAATCGGGCAACTCAAATACGACTCGACTCAACATCGTGGCGGATCGTATCAGGGTTTATGTGAGTTCCATACACCAACCCTATTATTATGGTCTACGTTGTTAAGCATGTTGTGTTTGCATAAGCACAAAATATGATGATATGTGCATGCATTTCATAATTGTGAGTAAACCCTAAGGGAATAGATGGAGTTAGGATTGGAATGGGGAGAGAACCTATTAGTTACCGCCTCAGGCGGAGCTCCGGGCCTTGCGGAGGGAACATTGCAGTGTTCAAGCATGAAGGTTAGGTGGTGTGAATGAGGTAATGGGAGGAGGATTCAAGAAATAAAATTATGGAATGGTATTTACTACAACGACGGTATCGACCGGTCTTTCGGGGCGACACCATGACAACAGTATATGGCGTGACCATAGATGAAAGATGTTATGGCAGTTTGGTATATGGTATGTAGCATAAGATCGTGGATGAAAGATGTCATGGTAGCATGGTACACGATAAAAGTATATGGTGTAAGACCATGTATGAAAGATGCCCTGGCGGCAAGGTATAAGGTATAAGGTAAACGGTGTAAGACCGTAGATGAAAAACGCTATGACAACCAGGTATAATGAGTAAGACCATAGATGAAAGACTCTATGGCATTAGTTGTTGGTACGCCAGGATGGTGGATAGATGTAAGACCATGGTTGAAAGACTTCATGGCATTCATAGAGATAGTCTGTTGGGACAAAAGTCACGAAATAGAATAAGTCCGTCAGGACAATAAACACGAGGTAAGTCTAAGGAGATGTAAAGAATGAGGAAGATGGGTATAAGACCATAACTCGACTATGGAAACTTAGAGCCCATCATAGAATAGATGCAATAAGTCCTCCAGAACCTCAAATGAGGAGTATAGTCTTATGCGCCAATCATAAAGATCTATGCAGGTGGAAGAAAAGTTGAAAAAAAACACAAGTATGGAAAATAGATCATAAGGAATCTGCCAAAATGAGGAAAGTGGTAAGGATAGATAGGAAATTCAATAAGGTAGGGGTGAAGACCCGACAAGAATTAGGCAAAAAAAGGCCATGCAGAAGCTGGCCTAAGTATGGAAAGGAAAGAAGGGAAAATGCCCAAGGATCACAAGTAAAGATCCGAGAAGATAAGCCACCAGGGAAAGCTCAATGAAGTTGTACTCGAAAAACAAATATCATGGAAGAGATGGAAAGATCACTCCCAAGATAAGGATACTATCCAAGAGAGGAAAGTCTAGTGCGGGTACACCGTAGAAAGGATAGCTTCATATGGTGGAAACGAGATAGATGAGATTCTAAGCAAGGACTGGAGTGAGGGGCAGATTTCTAGAAGTAATCCCCAACTGCGAACAATAAGGAGGAATGAAAACGGGTTCTCCAAAGAGGCGAGTCAAGTTGAAGGTCAGCATGTTATGGAAATTTTCACAAGTCCTTCAGGACTATGGTAGGAAGGGAGAGTCCGCCAAGGACTGGTTCATTTAGGTTCGCCGAGGAAGGCATACGACCAAATAAGATAGAGGATAACAGGCAACCTAAGTAAAAGGAAGTGTAATGAAGGAAATATGAGAAGTAAAGAATGGATTTTGTCGATATAGCAAAGAGTCTGGGATATGGTCGAGTGGAGATTTGACCAAAGTAAGGTCTCATAGCAAGCCAAGTAGCTTGGAAAATCAGGTGGAGTACGTGGAAACACGAAAATTTACACATTTTTACATACTCTTTTTAACTTAAAATCATACAGTTTCAATAAAATTCTTGTCGAAAAAATAATTAATTTTTAAAAATAATTAAAGTGCATTTAAAATATGAACATGTGGTATTTTATAATTAATTTTGATGAATTTTGGTTATTTTCGACAGATTTGCACAAAGGGCAAAAAATGGCTCGGTAGACACTGTTAGAAGCGCAAAACCGAGAAGCAATTTGAAGTATCGAAGCGAACTAAATTTTAGCCTAAGACGGTCCAAAATTATATGTATTAATTCATAATATAATTAATTTTAATTTATATCCAATTTAATTTGGGTTAATAAATTATTATTAATTAATTATGAAAAAGTGGTCCAGTTGAGCTGAACTAAGTGAACCGAACCGAACAAGAAATGGACAGCCCAAAAACCGTCCCAAGAGCTGACCCAAATCAGCTTATTAGCTGATTATTTAAGCTTGCAAAGAGGCCCTTGAATACTTGTTCAAGTTGCATTCAAACCCTTCCACAATTGGTGGCTTTATAGATTTGCCCCAAGCCTAAATTAGCAAAGTTGAAACTATCAACCTTGCCACATGTGTGGCCGGCCAAGGGAGGGCTCTTTGGCTGATAATTTTAGCTATTTTTAGCAGCCCTCCTCAACTATAAAAACCGACCTTAGGGTAGTCATTTGTAAAACACACCTCAAGCATTCACATATTTCCTCTCTTCTCTCCACTTTCTCCCTTCTTTTCCATTCCAAAATTCCCTTGATCTCTTGCCGATTTCTCCTCTTGGGAAAGGGGCATTCATCAACTATTTGGAGCAGCAATTAAGTGTTCATAGCAGCCTTGGTCGACGAGGACAACGGAGAAGGAAAAACGGAGCAATTAGTCCAGCCACAGAAAAACAACAGATTTGATTCTTGTTCCTTATCTTTTTAATTTTTGTTATTGTTATGTTGAACATATCTATGAATATTTATGTTGTTGGAATGGTTAATTTAATCAATTTAGCTTGAATTTAATTCGTGTTAGGTTGATTGCATTTCGTTTGTTAAAATTATTGAAATTGTGTTTATGTTGTTATAAACCTTGGTAAGATGCTTGATTAAGTAAAATCATGACTAAGTTATTATTGCATTACAATTGTTAGGTAACTAATGAATTAATTATTTAAACGGATTGAAATTGTAATTAATGGACACAGTACTTAATCAGTGCATGTTTAATCATCTAAGGTAGCTGAGGGTTAGATTAGCAACGGTATCTGACGATACATTTGCCTTGCATAACTTGCAAGATTATTGTGATTAATCTATTTCAAGGTAAGGATACTTTGTTACCTCACATAGTCTTTTATGTGCTTATTAAATTGAGTTAATTGTTTGAATTGACATGGGGATTAGAGGTGTTCATGGGCCAGGCCGGGCCAGGCCCAGAAAAATTTCGGCCCGCGTCCTAGGCCTGGGCCCGGCCCGACCCGAAATCTGGGCCTGAAATTTTGTCCAGGCCCAGCCCAGGAAAAAAATCCTAAGCCCAAGCCCAGCCCGACCTGGCCTAATTTTTTAATAAACACCAAAAATTTATTTTAAAAATAAAAAATATTTTAAAATTAAAAAATAAAAAAATTTATATATTTATTATATTCGAGCCAGGCTCGGGCCAAAAAAGTGGTGCCCGAGGCCCGGCCCGTTTTCTAAACGGGCCTTGTTTTTTTGCCCAAACCCATATTTCGGGCCTATATTTTTACTTGAACCCTCCCATAATTCGGGCGGGCCGTCGGGCCGGGCGGCCACCTCTAATAGGGATATGTACAAGAGATTATTTCGATTTAATAAGTATGTATGTGCAATAACATATTTGCCTATTAAGATTTGTTTAATCGGTTGAATTGACATAGGGATATAGTCAAGAGATAAATGGATTTTGGTAGGTGAGTATGTTCATAAGTTAGCAAATTACAGAGTTGCCGTGAACTTATTCGTAACAATATAAACATGAGTTTAATAATTCTAAGTTGAGAAATGTAATTAATCTAACACAATTATGTCATCTTTATTAAAATCGTATTTTGAAATTGTGCATTTGAAATTTATTTATTTAGTTCACTTAGTTTAAAATCTTAGTTTTTAATCACCCTCTTCAAATAAAATATTTTTCTTCACCAAAGTGTTTTAAATAGAATTCATAAATAATTCTTTTCACAGTCCCTGTGGGTACGATAACTTGACATTAACTTGTCACTTTATTACTTGTTGCGATTGTATACACTTGCACATTTCCGTCGTTCCAGTCCGCCACCCTGACAAGGCAAACTTATCATGAGCAAACAGTGAGTAAATTTATGTTTAATTTATTTTACATTGGTTACCATCGTACGATAAGGCTGAATTATTTATGATGTAGTAAAGGAACTCACTAAGGTCATTCAAACTTACGGAGTTGACTAATGTTCACAGGATTTGCAAGGTTGATCAAGGACTCAGAGGAGAGACCAAGCCAAATAGAGATGAGATCGAGGGTCGCAGGCTGTTAGAATCATGCACATAGGAAGGGGGTTACCATTGGTGGTTTCGCCTCAGTATCTATAACAACGAAGCTAGATAGCATCCCTCAAAATCTGGATTTTTAGGACGAATGGGCCTTAGCAATATTTTAAGAATTATTTGTATGGGAATAGTCTGATTGGAAACAGGAATTGTGAGGATATAATCATTTAGTGGCTTAAAGCCTTAAACGTAAGAATTATTATTTTAAGTTTCATAATTGGATAGTTTTAGTTTTAGATTGTTTTATAGCAGTCCAATTAGAAAAAATTGAAGTATAGATCTATTTGTGACACTCTATATCCAAATTCAAAGGTTGGGTCGGGCTTAGGATGTTACAGATCTTATTCCACACACATCCCTATCACTTAGTCCTCTTTTGTAATTTTTATATCAATTTGTATTGAAATTTTCATATATTTTCATCGTAATAAAAATATTTAAGTGTTTCATGTAATATACGTTTTTTATATATATATTTTAATTATTTTTCTTTTGTCCTATTATCAGATTAGTATAACTTGTAACCTCGTAATTACATATAGAGTTCTCAATTCAAGACTCACTTCTCCATTAGATTTATAATTTCGAATAACATCAGTAACAATAGTTAAAAAGAAAATTCACTGAGTTATTATAAATCATCAGCAAATTTAATAAACATAACGATATGCAGGAGGCAAACCAAATACATAGGATCAAACACAAAAACAGAGAAGGGAAGGAGAGATTGCTCATCAGATTCAGGCTTTGATGCAGCAGTTGAAGTAGCTAAAGATACCTCTCTTCGACTGTCAACAAAATCAAAATGCAATGTGGTCATTAACTGAAAAGGTGAATATTTTATCTACTTTTAATAAACATATTTTATATACTATGGATAAATAATAATATGATAATATCAACTTTGAATATAATAAATTTATAAATAAATATTAATAATTTTATTAAAACATAATTAATTATAAATAAATATAAAGCTAAATATTAATATTGATATAAATAAGAAACAGAGCACAAGTTGCCAAACTTGATGTTTTGTTTTTCTTTGTATAAAATATTTCCAACAGCGAACGATCCAAAGTGCCCACTGCCATTCAACATAACTTGGATGGAGAAAACAACACTGGCACTTACGTGTGACCTAGGGAAGGTGTAACATGGATAACATATCCAGCGTACAATTCAATGAAATAAGTAGTTCAAACTTTTTGTGTTGATATTTGAAGGAGTCATTCACTTAAATTATAAATATATCATAACAAAAGGTACTTTTGTCTCATAAAAAACAAAGATATGATATATTTGATTTTCACTAATATATTGTACCATAAATGTTAAATTAGATTTTGATTTATAAGTGTAGGCAGCACTTTTCCCTATCTATTGGCACACATCTCCATGATGCATTCATAAGATAAACCATTAAAGACATATTGTAAACATACGAGGTGAATTGAGTTTGAACGTTAATGGTGTCATGTTTTTCCAAAATCATTGAGAGGTACCAGATCTCATCTCGGAGTTATATGTACCTTTATCATTAAATAAAATATCAATTTGGTAAAAAGATTCTAAATCTTCATCTGTCTGTCATCAGAACCACATATTCCTAAACACCCTGCTCATCACAAATTTGTCATTTCTCAATCTCACCAAACTATGCTATTTTTAGTCTAATTTGTTTTCATCTCTCAATTTAAAAATATATAAAACTGACACTTTCAAATTGTCTCATATCATTAAATGGAAATTATAAAAGTTAAAAATATTTCCAAGTGATAAGTGTGTATAATATCATAATATCACATTAGAATTTAAATTAATGGAACAAAATAGACTTAATTGTCAAATTAAAACTACTCTAACTCAAAAAAGAACATTCTTCTCATTTTATTGACCAGAAGGAGGGATTAAGAGTTAAGGTTAATCAATCTATCTGTCTAATCTTTTAAAAATTTTAAAGTGATTTAATAAATTATCTAAATTTAAAAATTAAGAAAAAGGAAAACTTAATATAACTTTTTTTTATATAAAGTAAATCATTATCCCTTTTTATTAAAGGTCCAAGCTATATGCTAAAGATTATTGGCTACCCACTTTGCTAGCATAACATCAAAGAAAAGATTAAATGACCCAACTAAGCCACTTCCCCCACCACCCTAGCACATGCATATGCCACTCAACTTTCGTATGTCATTGTCCCCCCTATTTAAAGCTACCTACCAAAACTAGAAAAAGCTATGTTTTGAGATATTTTATAAGGGAAATGTTACGAATTATATTTTATTATTATAAAATAAGTAAAGAATGCTTTTTTCTTTAAAAAAAAATCTAAATTAATCAGTTTTAGAAAATCCGAATAATTCAATGGGTAAATTACATTACAGGTCATTCAATTATGAATTTATTTTTTATCACTCAACTATAAATTTTATTAAATTGGTCACTTGATTAATCAAGTTTGTGTTTTTAGTCGTATTTCATTAAATGTAGTAAACTATTAACAGGAGAGTGAGGTTGCAGTTTAAAATTAATATAATAATAAATTTAGCCCTTAACTTTTACATATTATGTCAGTTTAATTATAGTTTTGAAAAATTAACTCCCAATATTTACATATTATTTTATTTTTATCTTAATTTTAAAAAATTTAAATAAACATATAAAATGTATAAATATTATTTAAAAATATATAATAAAATAAATAGTAAAAAAAATTGGGTTTCTCTTTCGGGGAGTAACAAGTTATTATCTTCATCATCTTCGGTTCTTAGTTACATTTGTCTAGTGCTTTAATCTAGCCCTCCTTACTGGACCAAAAAGGGGAAAAGCATGTTTTTTCTTCATTGAAGAGTTTTAAGTCTGCAATGAAGTTTTTTCAAATTTGGAATGACACTTCCAAACATCTGTTCCCTATTTAGCAAAATTAACTACAAAAGATCCTGCAAAACGATCCATCGATTTCGGTGAAATCAACCCTAGATTGCAAAACTACCCAAATCCATTGAAGCCAACTGAAATTGATTTGAAACCCAAATTCCATCTAAGACCCATCAACGTTGGAAACGCCAAAATCATATTAAAACACAAAAGAAGAAAATCCATGAAACCCCTCTAGATAATGACTTTTATTACTCCCACAAAAGAGCAGCCCAATTTTTATTAATTCTTATTTTATATTATATATTTATTCGATTTTTTTAATTAAGATTAAATTGAGAAAAGAGTTAATTTTTTAAAATTATAATTAACTTAATATAATATATAAAATTAGAATTAAATTTATTATTAGATCGATTTTTAAGCTGTGACTAATTTACCCTAACTCAATTTATAACATGAAAACTCATCAACTTAAACATTTTTAATCTGATCTATTATTTTGAAAATGAAATCTATACTTACGGTTGGAGAGTGATGAGTGGGAGGGTAATGGTGGTGATCATCTGTAGTAGGGGCAGTGGTAACAGTGGTGGCGGTTGGGTTAATAAACTCTTCTTCATTCCCAAGACTGGCTCTTGAAACTTCCCTCTTGTTTTGCTTCCTCATTTCCCTAATCTTTGAGAAGTCAAGTGAGTAATCTGGCAGCTGCCCTTGCCCTTTCTGCTCCCAGTCCCCAAATTGTGGCACTGATAGCCATGCTCCAATTTTCTATTTCAAGTTTCACAACCAAATCAATACCTTAATTAACTCTACCTCCATGCTTTTAACTTCAGCATTGTTTGATCACAATCACTAGTATTTAAGAAAACCAAATTTGTTGGTAGTTCAAAACAATGAAATCCCAATTCCCACATTCACAATCTGCTGCTCCATTTTATTCAACAGTTCTGAAATTTTATTAACAAAAACACCATAACTGCTCAAAGCCTCTCTTTCACCATTGGCTCAAAAGAAAAAGGTGGCATAGAAAGCAGATATGGAGATTCAAAAAAGCTGCAATTAAAAAGTAATCCCAATGCTGAAAGTCTGAAGTCTGAACCAAGTTTTCAGCTCTAAAAAAAAAGTGTTGATTGCGTTTCAAAAGTCAAAAGGATATTTATTTTAAAAGCTGTGAATTAAAATTTCAGTGGCAGAGAATTCATCACACCGCCGGATAGCATTAGCCAACAGGCACAAATCTCTAGACACAGTAAGAAAATCAACCAAAGCTGAAGGATTAAATTTTAAAAACTAGAAGAGTATAGGGACTAAAAGCTTATTTAGACTAAATAAAGCACTTATACCATAATCTTTTTTTTCAACTCTACGATTATCGATTTTTTCATGGAACTAAGGTAAAGAATATACATACCCAGTAAGATAAACATGTAGTTTAGCTTCAACCCTGAGCTCAATTTCCTTTCTTTTTTCTCAACAATATAAAACGGAGGCTAAAACCCCCAAAAAAGAAAAAAAAACTCACCTCCTTACGGTCTTCCATGCTTGACACCAAAAAGAAAAAAGAACAAAGGTGATTTTGCCGAAGTTTTAAAAGTTAGAGTTTGAGAGGAGAAAACTGTGGGGATTGAGGGAGCTCTCACAGCAAAACTGATAGAAAGCCACCGAATTGGTATTCTGTATGGAAAACACTAACCAGCACGTAATGAGATCAATCAGTCTCTGCTTTTATATATTTTTATATGCGTTTCTCGATGATAGACTTAACTTTTTATTGAAATTACATGGAATACCACTCTTTCGACAAGCTTTACGTTTACCATCGAAGTTTTTTATGCTTTGTTGCTCACTCGTTTTTCTTATGTTTTCCTTGTTTTGCTACATTCTTAGATGAATAGAAGGAAAGATTCCAATATCTCTTTTAGATTTTTGTTATGTCAGTTCGCCATCAATACACGTGTCAACATGATAGATGGTGCTGATCTCTCTTTTGACTTCACTTAGGACAATGTCGTGGGTGATCACTCGTCCTATCTATAGGAATGATGTCTTTTCATTGTCGGAATCACCCGCTAGACAAGCCCTCCCACTCTCTAATGGTGAGATAAGCACCCACGAATATAGCAACCTCAAGTCAATGAAGGGTTCACTTGGTTATAACAACCTTGTACTGATTGAATAAAGAATAGGATAGGCCCCACCATGAATACCATTCACGATCATAAATATCCTTTACGCATTTGGTGGGACTGAGTATTTATCTTGCCACGTTACACTAGTAGACAAGAGAACCTCTCTTATACCTTTCTAACGTTGAAGAAGGGATTGATTTTTCTAGCCCTAAAGTTACTTTGCCCAAATATTCTCTCTCTTTCCAAACAATCAGCTTTTCCTCTTATTCCTTTCCGGCTCTTTGCCTTTTTTGGTGAACCGGCCTCCACAGAATCACCACTTACTCCTCCCTATCTCCTTATCTTCCCTTTTTGTACCTTGTATCAACAATTGGTGCAGTGGGTGTGGACCGTATGATGCCTACGTCTCAGAATGATGCTACTCACAACCCTATAAAGCCCACCAAGTCCAACAACCCTACCAACTCCTCTGCTCAAGCAATCGGTGGCAACCTCATTAACAACGAGCTCCCTTCAAGTCAAAACCATCCTTCTACCACTCAAACAACAAACTAATCAAATCTTTGCCCTCTTGAAGCTTTTTATCCAATTATGGCCCTCATTAATTCTTCTCTCTTTGTTCCCCTGGTGGACACCGTCATTGCCATCCCACCAGTTGCCTTAGGTACCCAACCTCTTTCTAGAACCCCTCTTCAAGATCATAAAGACTAACTCTTGCAATAGATTCTCTCCCATCTAGTGACTCCTCCCTCTTAACCACTGCCACTGCCACCCATATCGATCGATGTCCCAACAACAACAAGCCTCTAGCCCTCAACACTAAGCCAAAGAGATGCAGGAGAAGATGCATCTCATAGAAGAATTGCTTCTGGCCCAACAACATCAATTTCAAGAGCAACAAGAGTGCCAATGCCTATTAAATTTGAAGAATGCTCATAACGAGCAACTAATTTCAGAACTACGAGTGTCCAAAGATGTTTCCAAGGATACCAATTTACCTCATCCTCTCCATCTGGAAGGTTCAACTCAGTTAATTGTTTGTAGGAACCAGAAGGACAATAGTGGTGCTGAAGACATGGAAGAAGTTCAACCTGTTAATCATCCAAATTAGGGGACCTGCAGCAATGTAGCTTCCGTTGTGAAGTAGATAGTGTCACATGTGAAATGATATACGATTTGTGCAAGTATACACGTCGAATCAAGTAATAAAGTGATGAGTGAGTATCGTTCCCACGAGGATCGAATTGAGGCATAAAAGTGGTCAAGTTATTATAATATATTGCAATTAATGCTTTGGTAAAGCTATAGTAAGTATGCAGTGGCAACTAAAGGAATAATGATTTATGCAATATGTGGAATTAATGAATACTTAGGAATGTTATGGCAAAACAAGAGTAGAAATGTAATGGTAATTATGAGAATTAATATGGGAATATCATGTAAACGATCCAGTAAATAACTAATAATGATGTGACAAAAATACTATGACAAAGAATAAAGGATATACGATATTGATTTGGAAGGTCGGGATTACTAAGAATCTACCCTTACTGTCAATAATGCCTTAGCTAAATCATACTGCGATTTATTGCTCAAAAGAGTTCTAAAATGGTCTGCTTCTTTTGAGAGCATAAACCTCAAGTTACCTTGCCCATGTCTATAACCCTTAATATGGTACCCTGCATTGTTCTCCTTCTGTTTGAACATTGCTTTATGTCTATAGTCTACTACAAGTATCTGTCGAGTACTTTCTCATATCATTCAATATCAATCCAATTAATCCAACCTTTTCAGAATTAAATTAGCTTATGGACATATCAAACAGTCGTCTATGTCTAGGGATTGCACACATACAATTTAGAAATAAAACAATTGAATGAAACAGTAAATTGATTTGTATTTATGCTTCAACCATTAAAGAAAATAAAAGTTTCATCATGTAATCCCAACCTGATGAGATTTAGCTCATGGGTTGGCACATAAAATTCAAAACGAAAATAACATCCAACACCATTTTCATCATTCAATTCACGGAAGAACAAAGTAAGAAATACGAAAGACTTTGGGAAGACAGCTTTCGAGTGTCCAATTCACCCTCCAGCGGCACAGTGTCATGCGGTGGTTGAGAGAGATTTCTTTCGTCTTCCTCTTTCTGTCTCTACTCAGCCGCTACCCTATATTTTTGCCTAAGGATCTCTTCTTTTTTTGTTCATTGTTTAGGGTTTCCTCCTATGGCCTTTTATAGCTTTTTCCCTAGTGTAAATCCAACAACCCATGTTTATCTTCTCCTCTTTTTGAATTCTTTTTTCAACAACCCAAGATTATTTTCTCCTATTGTTTAGGCAGATTTTTCTGGTACAAGTGCAGTTGGTCTGAAACTGGTATGCGTTGACTGTTGACTCAGTCTTCTTATAATTGTCACGACATTCGTATTGACAAAATGTCCAACCTTTTTCCCTGACAAACCTTCACTTATTTATTTCCCATTCCTCAACCTGCACCTGCCAAACCACCAAACACAACCCTACCACAAGCAATTAAAAGTAACAAATAATAATATTTAAGCACCATCCAAGTTTCTTATGCAACGTTCTAAAAATGCTAAAATAATATCCTAAAATACAACTAAGTTAACTTAAGTACAGTCAATTGACCTAATCTAAAGGCATGAATTATAACTCTTTTCAAGAGTTATCAAATAACAACCATCAAGTTGAAATTTTCTACAAGAAGTCAGAGGTTCTAAACTCGATGAAACCTCGTGGAGTTTCGCCAAAGAACCTTTGGCCCCGTTTGTTTTGACTCATAATTTCTTTGCCTCTTTCAAATTTCTGAAGCTCTCTTACAATGAGGTGGGTGACCCGGAAGATCATCTTGCCCACTACAATAACCACATGAATATTCTTGGGGCTTCCAATGTTGTGAAATGTAAAGCCTTTTTTTATGACTCTTTCTGATACTACCCGATAGTGGTACTTGTCGCTCTATCAATGGTTCATACGTAGCTTTGACTAATTGTCCATTTTATTGGGGATACTTTGGCCATTTTACTTTTGAAACATCGTCATTAGCTGACTCAGCTACTTACAGATGGTGTCCATTTGAGATTCAAGTCGTCCACATGTGGCTTGGACTTGTTGAATGTTCGTCTTCATCGATTTCATCTCCCTTTCTAGTTAGTCGAATCGTTGACCACATGCATCATTATCATTACCCACCGACCTTTGTTGTAAGTGTGGAGATTGGTAAGGAGGATTTGGTTGGTTTTGTGCTTGATTTTCACCTCCTTGGTTGCCTCCCCACTTGAGGTTTAGATGATCCTTCTAATCGGGATTGTAGGTATTTGCATAGGGATATTGATCCCTATTACCTATGAAGTTCACCTCCTACGATTGGTTTTTAGAATATGGCTTCGGTTTTTTTGGTTTGATAGTCAATTCCAAATGGTTGAGCTTCTCTAAGATCTGTTGATACTGATCATCTTCATTGACCACTTTTACCGTTAGAGGCTTTGATTTGTATGTGAATCTTTTATTTGGCCACATATATGAATTCATAGCCATTTCATCTATGATTTTATAGGCTCATTCGTATGTGTGGAACATGATCGATCCTTCGGCTGCTCAGTCTAGGTTGGATCTGATGTTATTGCCAACATCATTATAGAAATTTTAGATTCGAAGCCACACTTGCAGTCCATGGTGTGGTCACTTCGTTAACATTGACTTGAAATGTTCCCATGCTTCATACAAGGATTCACCTTCATATTGCCTGAAATTGACGATTTCTCGCCTAAGCTGAATGGTTCTACTAATTAGGAAAATTTTGTGAAGAAAATTTTCTGCTAAATCATCCCACATGGATATGGAACCTGATTCTAATAAATCTAATTGATCAGTTGCGTTATCGCACAGAGAAAAGGGAAATAACCGAAGACGTACAACATCATCAGTTACTCCACTGTACTTAAAGGTGGCACATAATTGTAAAAACCGCTTCAAGTGTTGGTTCAAATCTTCCACCATGTCCTTTTGAACTGCAAGGTATTTTGAATCATCTAGTTTGTGGCCGTCTTTATTTCAAAATTATTGGCGTTAATCGTCGGCCTTGCAATACTGCCTCACATCGCATCTAGTGTAGGTAAAGCATAGTAGCACAACGTGCTTTGATCCATTAGAACTTCTAAAAGGATGTTCTCTTGTCGTTCTTATGGATCATCGAACAATGGATTCTCTCGAGGTTGATTAATTACCATGGGTGGATTAGTATTCATCAATTGATGATGGCGTCTAATAATCTACTCAGGATCTAAATATGACTCGATTGGGGTGCTTCCACTTCAGGTTATAAACAACCTACAAACTAAAAAGAAATTAAACAAATAACAAAAAATTAAAAATAAAAGAAATAAAAATACTGTATCTATAGTATTTAACTTTCCTATTTATCTTATTAATTGTAAAAATGTTTTCAGATTTAATGTCGAAACCTCCTCGGCAATGACGCCAACAACTTGATCCCCGCTAAATGTGCGAACATTTGACTAGAAAATACTACACCAAAAAATATAAAAAATAAAGCAGTGGTGTCCACAAGTATACGATTCAAATTGTAATATTGTATTGTGTTACAACGGAATACAAGTAAGTATTACAAGGATTGTACCCAAAGGAGGATGAATTAAATCTATTGAAAACCTCTGTACAATAATAAGTACAAATAGTAATAATTAAATTCTATATAACAAAAAATCATAAAAGAAATAAATAATTGAAATAAATAAAAAAATAAAATAAACAAATAACTAAAGCAATTAAACCAATCAGGAAGATTAACTCTCGTTCTAGGGGTTGTAATTAAATTCAGATTCCGGTTTTAGGGTGAATTAGCTATTAACTAACCAATTATTACCTCTTGGACTCTAACTGATTAATTAATTGATTAAGACTCACTTATCTCCTGACCTCACTTTCTCAACCAAGATAAATTATAATTTTCTTAACAAACTTATCTCCCGACCTCGTTTAACAATTGATTACTTCCTAAGGTTGTCAAGCCTAGTGTCTAAGAACACATAATTTATACCAACTAATTTGGTAGTAATTAATCACTCCCCCATCCACTTGCTAATCTCCCATAAGAGAATTAAATACTCATGGTATTCATAATCTCAAACTCAATTGATTTAAACATGTAAATGACACGAATAAACCGAAAGAGAAAAGAGATACAGAAGACTCTTGATTTGTATCGATTAAGAGAGGAATAGCAAATCTATCGATTGGGAAAACGAATCTCATCGCTTGCAAAGGAAAATAAACTGAATAAATTCGATTGAATAAAAGAAATCTTGGATTGAAATTGATTCCAAGAGAGAAGAACAAAGTGTTTAAAAAATAAAAGAAAACTAAATCTAAATCCTACTCCCAAATTGCGAGGCTTTTTGGATGCGTCTAACACGACTTAGTTACATCAAACCCCTAAAATCTTATTTATAGAAGTACTAGCAGCCTTTATTAGGTCTTCAACATGTCCTAGACATTCATATAAGGTTGATTGTATGGGCAAAAATAACCTCGAAAGGCTTGGGCTCCACGTTGGTCCTATGTTACGCCATAGACATTGCATGGAGTGACATGACATGCTTTCTATGGGCTCTTGGGTCCGTTTCATCTTTTAGTGGCTCAAAAAGCTTATGCAACACTTGCCCCAAGTGCCTACGTCCGTTACGCCCTAATTCACCATCTTGCACACTCAAATTAACAGATTAGAACTACCTAAGGCTTGTGTCGGCCTAATAGGTCATTAACACTCACAAATGTGTTAAAAATACTTATTTTACTAAATTTTAATACTAACTACTTAATACTGAAAACACACTAATTAATACTAAAATGACTAAAAAATAAGCTCCTTAAATGCAGATATATACCAAAATGACTACTACATTTGACGTCAAGTCATCCATCTCAACATAGTGAAGAAGCTCAGACTTCCTCTTGGAACTTGGAATACTACCATAACTCACTTTTTCACTATTTTCATTATAAAGTTAGTTTTAATCCCACATTGACTAGTGAATGCTACCATAACTCACTTTTTCACTATTTTCATTAAAATTAATTTTGATCCCTTAAAAAGTTAATTTTAATCTCATATTGTCTAGAGGACACTCTCATGCTTACACTTACCCTATAAATAAGTGTCAATTTCTTTACCGTTTTTATTAAAAAAGTTTATTTAAATCCCACATTGATTAGAGAATACTCTCATATCTCAGACTAACAATTTCTTCACTATTTTTCATTAAAAGTTTGATTTTAGCCTCACATTAACTAAAGAACACTCCCACATCGCTCATTGACCTTATAAATAAGTGATAATTTCTTTATTATTTTCCTTAAGCAGTTAATTTTATCCCACATTGGCTAGAGAATACTCCTATAGCTCACTTTTTCACTATTTTTATTAAAAGATAATTTTAACCCCATATTCTTTAGAGAATACTCCTTAGCTTACTTCTTCACTATTTTTATTAAAAGTTAATTTTAACCCCACATTCACTAGAGAATACTCTCATAGCTAACTTCTTCACTATTTTCTTTAAAATTAATTTTAATAGCTTAAAATTTAATTTTTATCCCATATTGGCTAGAATACACTCTCATACTCACGCTTCCCTATAAATAAGTGTCAATTTTTTTCCTATTTTTATTAAAAAGTCAATTTTAATCCCACATTGACCATAAAACATTCTCATATCTATAAATGAGTGACAATTACTTACCCTAAGTGTCAGTCTCTTCACAGTTTTCACAAGTTCTTAAGAATTTCTTCCTTTGTGGAAATTAATGAGAGCGCTTATAGTTTAAAGTTATTTATATATTATTGATATGAATGGTGATGATTCGATATAATACTAATACTAAGATTTTGCAAATAAATGGTGGTGGTTCCAATATAATGCACTTAGTTGCCAAAAGTCAATAAGCAAATATTTTATATCTAAAAATATGAATTAATTAAATGAATGTTTTAATTTAAATACAATAAATATGTACTTCTATATGTATATAAGTACTAATTTACGCTATTATTAATTAAAGGTACAATGATTGTTTTATAATTATAATTAATATTACCATCTCCACATATTATATTATTTTAGTTTACTTATTAAACAACGTATTATTAGATTTAAAATTGGATAGATTTTCTATTAGGATTATAACTAATTATACACTAATATGTTCATATATTATAGCAATTTGAAGAAGCATTTTAGGAAACTAATCCTACATGTCACAGTTACATGTTTGCCTAAAATTAATCACGTAATTATGGAAACAATTTGTATTCTATCTTATAATTGTACCATTAATATGTAAATTGGGTTGTATCCACCAAATTTAGTCTCCTTTTTAAACAATTTAAATGATTTCTGAAATTTTTAAAGCACTGTAATTAAATCACAATTAGTTATTTACAATTTTAGCCCTTATATTTTTAATGCATTCCGTTTGGCACAAATTTTAAAATGAAATAAATGTAAAGAAGTTAATAGCATTGTTATTCAAACTTTCATTTATGACATTTTAAAATAACTATTTTAGTAATTTAAAGAAATTTAAACCATTTAATTTTCCTAAAATACACAGGATTTATTATGTAAAAAAAAGTGTTGGAGATTGATGAATGATATAGTCATAAAGTTTATGGTCAACTTTCTATATTTGTTAAATTTAAAATGGTAAGTTGTTTATTCAACTTTAATGAATTAATGGAAGATGAAATTGCTTACCAAAATTGGATGGGGAAATAACAACGAAAACCCTCCGCATAAATATATCACACCTTCAGTCCTTCACAATTTGCTTTCACTTTATAATTCAATTTTACATATTTAGTCTCTAATATTTTTATAAATTTATAATAAATTATTACTTATAATATTTTACATATTCAATTTACTAATTCTGCTACAACTTGCATATGTAGGTTAAATATCATACAACTATTATTCTTTTTATCAAATATTCATATTTCGAATTAAATTATCTATGTGATTGTCATTTAAATTTAATAAATTCTACTGTAACTCATTTAATTTTAATTAAGTATAATATTTTCTTTTACCAGTTTGTTAAATTATATTTTAACAATTCACACTTTCGTATAAAATATTCATATACATTTATTTTATATCTAACCTTAAAATTATTTCATTGTAATTAACCGACCGGATATAAAATGAATTTTTTTTAAAATAGTATATATATACTATTGCAATATGAGGTTCCAAAAAAGGAAATAAATAATCATATTCACATTATAATTTTTGACGTATGGCACTCTCTATCTATCTGAGTCACTTACTTACAATTTGGGTAAATTACTTTTACTCATTGCCTTTTTATTTTATTTTTAAATTATTCCATGCCTTTTGAATAAATTCTTCTTTATAATTTTTATATGTTAAATAACTTATCTATTTCTTTTAAGATTTTATTTAATTGAATTAACTTGAATATGAAATTGTTAAGCTTAAATATATATATATTTAAAAAATGACACAATTTAATAACATTTATCAAATTAATTTTATATTTTCAAAAATAATAAGAGTTAATTGCTTTCGTTTACTAAAGTAGACCACTGATAAATATCAAATTTCAAAATTGAATATTAACAATTTTGACTTTAAAAGAAATTAATTTAACAATATATAAAACCCTAAATAATCTATAAAAAGTATAATAATATTATTTAAATTATAATATATTAATATTAATATTCAAACCATAATGAATTTTATTATTTTAATATTAAATATTTTAAAATTAAATATTAATAAAACTAATTCTAAATTAGTTAAAATATTTAATTACATTACATTTTCAATTCATTAATGATTTTTTGAAGAAATTCATTAATTTTTTGAAAAACCAATGTTATAAAAATATTATAAATTTAAAATACACAATTGGCTTGTACATCACATGAGAATCCAAACTAGTTCATTATCAATTTTCAAAAGAAAAATCGTTTAATGTTTTATGTAGCCTTTACGAAATTAAGTTATTTATCCACAATTTAGGAATTACTTATTTCTTAAAAACCTTTATTGTTTTAAGTTTCCTTTATAAAATTAATGTAATTTTCCTATGATTTAAGAATTACCTAATTTCTTAAAATAAATTAATATTTTAAGTAATCTTTAAGAAATTAAGAATTTTCTTGTTGAAGGGTTAGTTAGTATTTAGTTGGTAGCTTAAACTAGAAATTGTTAGTTAGTTAATTAGTTAGGGATTGAATCGAAGTTGTATAAAAGGTGGCATGAATGTAAGTTAAATTTAACCTTTTTTTCAAATTAATAGAAGTTGTTCTCAGATTACTTTTCCCCTTTTCTGTTTCACGCCCTAATTGTTTTTGGGTCTCAAACTAAATCACGCAGAGCTCACCACCAGTCTGTCACAACTCAACGGCAGCCATCGGCGGTCTCAACATGGTATCAAAGCCACTGGCGATTGGTTTTCTCCGACAGCTGTGTCTCTCTTCTTCAATCTTTGTTCGATAGTTTCTTTCGCGAGAACATTTCTCTTCGTTTGTCAGCTTTTTCGCTTATCTGTGGTTAGTCTTCTTTGTTTGAGAGAGAATGATGACTCCATTAGATTTCAATGTTGATTTAACCATCCATTGTACTTGCATCCATCCAATACTCCAGGTACACAGTTAGTCTCTTATCAGCTTCTTGGGTCTGAAAATTACACTGTTTGGAGTTGAGCTATGCGAATTGCGTTGTTGGCAAATAATAAGCTAGGTCTTGTCGATAGTACCTGTTATAGAGACTTAGTGCCAATTGAATTGCATCCATAATCGGATCGATGCAATGCTATTGTGTTGTCTTGGATTTTAAGCACTGTTAGAAAAGATCTTTCAGTAAGGGTTGTTTTTGCTTCAAGTGCTGAGGTAGTTTGGACAGACCTTGGTGAACGGTTCAACAAGGTCGATGGCTCTCGAGTTTTCTTCTTGCATCGTGAGATTGCCTCTTATTGTCAAGGGACTATGTTTATATCTGTGTATTTCACTAAATTGAGATTGTTATGGGACGAGTACGATGTGTTGGTTCCTTTTTCCTTTTGTGGTTGTTGTGGACACTCAAAGCAGAATGCCGATCATATTATGCAACATCGATCGTTCCAATTTTTGATGGGTCTAAATGATACCTATTACTTTGTTAGGAGTCAAATTTTTTTTATGACCCCATTGCCTACAGTCAATCAGGCATATCTATGTTGGTACTGGAGTCTCAAAGACTTAATGCTTCAGGACCAGCAGCCTCGGATCCAACGTCGGTATATTCAACTCTTATGACTTACAAGAAGAAATTTAATGGTGTTTGTGACCATTGCAAAATCAAGGGACACAAAAGGGAGAGTTGTTACAGACTAATTGGGTATCCTTCTGATTTTAAGTTCACTAGGAAGAAGGTAAATGATTCAGCTGGCTCTGTGAATAGTGTGGTTGCAGTTGAATCTGTAGGTGAGGTTGTTGAAGCTGGTTCATCTAGTGCTCCTCAAGGTGTAAGCACCGGTATTTACATCAGCTCAATATCAACAACTATTGAATTTGTTGAGCAAAGACTCTTCGACGGTACCTACTGCGAGTTTGGCAGAAACTAGCTTGGCAGGTATAGTCTTACCTTGTAATCTGTTGTTCCATGTGTATCTCTATCTTGTGTTCGTTTACCTACTAGATCATCTTCGCTAATAACACACATTGGTTCTTGCACTGTTTCTCCTAGTATTAATTTACCAATGTGTTGTATATACCAGACTTTCATTACAATTTACTTTCAATTTCTAAACTCACTAAAGACCTACATTGTTCTACTTCCTTTTATCCTAATTTTTGCAAATTTCAGGACCTCTCAAGTGGCAAGATGCTGGGGATTGGTAAAGAACAAGGTGGTCTGTACGTCCTTCAGCCTTCTCAACCTACTTCTTTGTCAAGTTCAGTAGTAACCAAGGGTAACATTTCATCTGACACAACTGCTACTACTAATTTCCAGGCTAAGTAGAACGCCTTTACAACCATGTAATTTTTTGGATAGTACTCCTATACTTTAGTGTTCTGTTTGTCCTTTAGCTAAGAAAACTAGATTGCCCTTTCCAATAAGAAAAACTTGGGTTGAGGCAGTGTTTTCTCTTCTTCATTTAGACTTGTGGGGTCCATATAGGGTTTCAACCCACAGTGGGCATAGGTATTTCTTGACCATTGTGGATGATTTCTCCCGTATGACTTAGGTTTATCTTTTACGTTTGAAAAGTGATGTTCTTATACAAATCAAGCAATTTTTTTTGTCATGATTAAAAATCAATTTTTAGCAAGTGTCAAAATTGTACGGAGTGATAATGGATAGGAATTTTTTAAGAGTGAGCATACTGATTTTCTCCATACCGTGGGCATCGTACGTCAAAGTTCTTGTACGCACACTCCACAACAAAATGCGGGTGGCTGAGCGTAAACATCGACATCTACTTGAAGTGGACCGAGCTTTAAAATTTTAGTCTAACATACCTAGCAAGTTTTGGGGTGAGTGTGTCATAGCAACCTATTTTCTTATTAATCGTTTACCAACACCACTTTTAGGTTGGAAAAGACTTTTTGAGGTTTTTTATAAAAAAAATCACCTGATCTCTCGTGTTTAAAAGTATTTGGTTGTCTTTGCTACGCCACCACGCCTCATAATCGGGACAAATTTTCACCAAGAGCGATACCATCAATTTTCATGGGATATTCTACTATCCAAAAGGGATACATTCTATGCAACCTCAACACGAAAAGTTTTTTGGTAAGTCAGGATGTCATTTTTCATGAAACAATATTTTCTTTTAAACTTTCTATCCATTCTCCTTTTCTCTTCCGTACAACAGATAGTAATGCTTTTCTTGAGCTTGATACTTCATTTTCCTTTTCACCTAATAAACTGGTTTTACCACTTGATTCTCCATCACCTCATTCCTCCTCTGTACCACTTGTTTCATCATCTTCTGAGTCACCCATTGTGTCAACGACACCTACACCTTTGTTACGTCGCACTTCCTACCTTCCTAAACAACCACAATGGGTGAAAGACTATGTTTGTTCTAACCAATCCACTGCTGCACTTGAATAAAGTCAGTATGCTATTTCTAATTTTTATTCTATTTCTCATTTACCATATCATACCCCTTTTTTTTGCTAATGTTTCTTCTATCACTGAACCCCAAACTTATTAAGAGGCCATTTTGGATTCAAGATGGATTGATGCTATGAAATAGGAAATTTGAGCTTTGGAAGAAAATGGCACATGAGAAGTAGTGTCATTGCCTTTTGGTAAGGTTCCCATTAGTTGTAAATGGGTTTATAAGGTGAAGTATAGATCTGATGGCTCAGTTGAGCGATTTAAGGCTTGGCTTGTTGGTAAAGGTTATCGGCAGAAAGCTGAGGTGGATTTTCAAGAGACTTTTTCCCCGGTAGCGAAACAAGTAATTGTTCGAGCTGTCATTAGTATTGCTGCCATGCATAATTGGCCGCTTTTTTAGATGGATGTCTATAATGCATTTCTTTTAGGTGATTTGTATGACGAAGTTTACATGGATCTTCCGGAGGGTTTTCGTAAACAGGGGGAGCATCAAGTTTGTTATTTACTCGAATCTCTTTATGGTTTGAAACAAGCATCTCGGTAGTGGAATTTGAAGTTAACTGAGGCCCTTATACATAGTGGATATATTCAGAGCAAGCATGATTATTCTTTGTTCAAAAAAAAACCAAGGTGATAAGATTGTTGTGATGCTTGTTTATGTAGATGACTTACTAAATACAGGAAATGATATTAGGATGATTGATGAGTTAAAGAATGTTCTTCATAAGAGTTTCAAAATAAAAGACTTGGGAGAACTAAAATATGTCCTTGGTATTGAGATAGCACGGTCAAGCAAGGGCAACATTTTAAGTCAGCGAAAGTATGCCTTGAAGTTGATATCAGATGCTGGGCTGGGAGAAGCAAAATCAGCTGGCACACCACTTGAGCAAAATAAGAAATTCACCACAGCCAAGTACGATGAGCTTGTGTATTTGGTAGATAGTTATGGTGAGTTGCTATCAGATGTATTGACGTATCAGAGGCTTATGGGTAGGTTGTTGTATCTAACAAACACTCGGCCAGATATCTCATATGCAATTCAATATTTGAGTCAGTTTATGCAAAAACCCAAGAAATCCCATTATGAAGCAGTGCTTCATATTTTTCGGTACATAAAAAAGAGCCCGGGGTAAGGGATCTTATTAGCAACTGAAAACAAAGCACAAATTATTGCTTATTGTGACTCTGATTGGGCCGCGTGCCCTATGTCAAGAAGGTCTATCACGGGGTTTTGTATTAAACTTGGGAGTTCACTTGTTTCTTGAAAATTGAAGAAGCAAAGTACAGTTTCCCGCTTATCAGCTGAAGCTGAATATTGGAGTATGGCATCGAAGCTGTTGAGATAGTTTGGTTGGATGGTTTGTTAAAAGAAATCTATTTTGACAAATTTGGTCCAGCTTTACTACTTTCTGATAGCCAAGAAGCACTTCAAATCGCAGCAAATCCTGTGTTTCGTGAACGGACAAAGCATATCAAAATATATTGTCACTTTGTCAGAGAAAAAATACGAGATGGGTTAATTCGGACTCAATATGTGCGCACTAATGAGCAACTTGCGAATATCACGACAAAGGCACTTGGTGTTCAACAACATGAGTATTTGATATCCAAGTTGGAGGTTAAAGATCTTTATCAGCCTCCAACTTTAGGGGGAGTGTTGAAGGGTTAGTTAATGTTTAGTTGGTAGCTTAAACTAGAAATTGTTAGTTGGTTAATTAGTTAGGGACTGAATCAAAGTTGTATAAAAGGTGGCATGACCATAAGTTAAAATAGACCTTTTTTTCAAATTAATAGAAGTTGTTCTTAGATTACTTTTCCCCTTTTCTGTTTCACTCCCTAATTGTTTTTGGGTCTCAAACTAAATCATGCAGAGATCACCACCGGTTTGTCACGGCTTAACGGCGGCCACCGGCAGTCTCAACATTTTTATGATTTAAGTAAGGGTAAATTATGCAGGTAGTCACACAATTAAAAAAAAAAATTCATTTTAAGCATTCAAAATAAAAAATTTTCAATTTAAACACTCACATTACATAGTTCGGTCATTTTGGTCACTCCCGCTAAAATCACAAACGGCAAGCTGACATGGCAGGTAAGAAAATCGGCGTGGTAACAAATTTAGCCCTTAACTTTTACTTGTTATATAAATTTAATCATAATTTTAAAAAAATTAAATCTCAAAATTTACAAATGGTCTCTTTTTTGTCCTAATTCTAGTAAATTAAAAGAAATATATAAAAATGCATAAATATTTTCAAAAATAAAATAATAAATTTAAAAATATATAAAAATAAAAATATTCTTAAAATATAATTATAAATTTAAAAATATATAAAAATAAAAATATTCTAAAATATAATTATAAATCTAAATTTAAATTTAATATTAAATAAATATAAAATATATTAATATTAAAGAAACTAAAATTCCCCCCATCCCTTTCTTATATTTTTGTACGATTAATATTTTAACTATCTAAGCGTCATATTTTATATTTCATTTATATAAACCATCATGCATGTCAAATTTGATGTAAATTAAAAAATTAACTATTAATTTTATATAAAAATCAACCATTCAATAAATATTAATATTAATATACACTATTTTATATCAATATGATAGATATATCATATTAGTTTTAAAATTTAAAAGTATGAAAAATATAATTAAATTGACAAATCAAACGGTTGGATTGTTAAAATATTAACCGTACACAAAAATATGAAAATCCTAAAAGAAATTAAGTAATTTTTCCGTGATTTTAGAATTATTTGATTTCTTAAAATCCTTTAATGTTTTAAGTAACATTTAAGAAATTAAATAACTTACCATGATTTAGTAATTACTTAATTTCTTTAAATTCCTTTGGCAACATTTAAGAAATTAAATAATTTACCCAAGATTTAAAAATTCCGTGATTTCTTTAAATCCTTTTAATGTTTTAAGTAACATTTAAGAAATTAAGTAATTTTCCCAAGATTCAAGAATTATTTGATTTCTTAAAAGCCTTTTAATGATTTAAGTAATCTTTAAAAAATTAAGTTATTTACCCAAGATTTAGAAATTAATTTATTTTAAAAATCCTTTAATATTTTAAGTCTCATTTAAGAAATTAAGTAAATTACCCAAGATTTAATTAAGTAATTCAGCAAGATTTAGGAATTTTAATGTTTTAAGTAACATTTAAGAAATTAAGTAATTTTCTCATTATTTTGAGTTACTTAATTTTTAAAAGTCCTTTAATGTTTATGTAACATTTAAGAAATTAAGTAAATTTCCGTTATTTATGAGTTTCTTTATTTCTTTAAAACCCTTTAATGTTTTAAGTAACATTTAATGTGAGTTTAGATGAGCGGTGCGTTTACTTGCTATTAGTGTAAAAACAGCGGTGGTAGTGAAATTAAATATTATTGCGATATTGTAGCATGAAACAAAAAATAAACTAAATGCACCGCACTGCACTACACCACCCATCTAAATCCATTCTTTAAAATTTAAGTAACTTTTCCACGATTTTTAATTACTTAAGAAATTAAGTTATTTATCCAATGTTTTGGTAAATAACCTACTTTCTTTAAAGCCCTTTAATGTTTAAAATACTTAAGATTTAAAATTACTTAATTAGGGAAAAGGTGTAAAGATTATGTGAAAAATATGCCCTTAACTCTCAAACTTAATTCCATGAATCAATTAACAGTATATAATCATATATATTAAATTATGACACACAAGTGGAAAATAAAGTTATGTAAGAAATATATTTATAAAAATAACATAAATAATAAATGAGGTTTTGGTTTAATGGTAAAGTACAAGTGTTGAAGCCTACAAAGGCTTGGTTGAAATTTTATTATGTCTATTTATAATACTATTTTATATAAAAGATATAAAACGATAAAATACCCTCAAATAATATAATTTATTAAAGTATGAGTATTTTCATTCTAACAAGTGCACTATTGGTAGCATTTTATCCCGTTGACTTGTGACATCAAACTCGGTAAAAATTTTAATATTAATAGAGATTATAAAGTGATCTACATTGGTAAATTTGAGAAATTTTGGATTCTTGCATAGTTTTCATTGTTACAAGTGTACTATTGGTTACTTGACATGTCATTGGTTTTAATATTTTTATGATGAACAACTTTAAATGTATTTTTTAATAATTCAAAATGATTATGTATACTTACTAAAGTGATGTCACAAAATTTATTGATTTCTTTAATTTAGGTCTCAATATGTAACTGTTTATTTTGAAATATTCATTTTTTTGTTTTAAAATAAGACTTGATTGTCAAGTCCAAACTACAAGATACTACATTCATTGTCAGAGTAACTATAATCAAGAATACTCAAATTTAATCATTAAAAATTTAATTATGATCATTACATTATTAAAACACGATATATGATCATTTTTGGGTCATATACAAGCTTACAAAAGATCAATACTATCTTAGGGTTGAAGAAGGACTAAACTGTAATGTTTTCAAAACTTCTCAGGCTGGTGTCGCGGCTTTTAGGGTTTGGTGTCACGACCTTGAAAACAATATGCAAGCTTACCAACATGAGAACCAAATTGTAAATTTCTCAAAATAAAACAAAGCTGACGTCGTGACGAGATAGCCTGATGTTGCGACATTCAAGGTGTGAAGTTGACTTTCTCGACAATCCACTAACTCCCAAGTTTCATACTTTTCCAAGTTAACATAGGACTAAAAGGGTGGCCATAAGGCCACAAAACGATCATTCTCACACCTAAGATAGTTCAGTATACAATTCGCAAACCAATAACATATTTCCCATGCATAGCTATAAACCATTTCCATATATTCACAACTCATTTACACAAACTTGACCATTTCCAACATTTAACAAGGTAATCCTCGATAAATGCCATTAATTCAAGAAACAAGAACTATACAAACTTTGTTGAGTCGAGGATTGTTGGCTAGATACTGAATCAAGACTTGGCACTTGAAGAATCACCTATACCAGTGCATAGAATAAACAAATCGTACGTTGAGCGATAAAACTCAGTGGTACTTTCATGATACAAATCAATATAATAAGAGGATTAACCATATAAACAATCAATTCATATTCCATAATCAATCAAGTTACAAACCATTCATGTTAAATACCAAACTGATACCAAGTTTACATTTAGCCAAATTCGTATACACATATTATTCTTACATTGTAATAACATATCATAATAAAAATTCCCATTTCACCTCATCTATTCATCCCTTTTAGTTTAACTTTCTTAAATTACTTGATTCATTAGATTACCTCATCAAACACATAATCTCAATTAACAATTCAATATGACTATGGTAAAAGAATTCATTCAATCCACAACATAGTTTCCTACATCATCAACCAATACATATATATTACATTTCATATTATCTTGACCTATCTAAACTACAATCAACATGATATATTCATATATATATAATTTTAATCCTATTCACATATAATACAATTTTATAATATCATTTCATATAATTATTAAATTCAAATAACAATTATCAAGTTCATATTTTATATTCTCTATTACCTAGACTTAGTCTGAGGACGAAAGCGCGAATCCTCAAACCAATACACTAGTTAGGAAAATTGTCACACGAAATGCATATTGGCGTATAAGCGCATCCTGGCACATAAGTGCATCCTGGCACACGAAGTGCATATTGGCGCATAAGCACATCTTGACACACAATGTGCATAAGCCTATATAGTTAATAGGATACCAATAATCCAATCAAATTATATAAAGCAATTCCTTACATTATCAATCCATACAACATATTATTATCGAATTCATATCGATCAATGTCATTTTGTCATTCAATACCATTCATGAATCAAACATATATACTTTTAACATTAAGTTATTCAATTCCATGTTCAATCAACATCTTTTATCCATTTAACTTACCATTCGAATCTCTTTCTAGAGTCTATTGACTTATTCTTACTTGTTTCGACCCCTAAGGCGTGTTTCTTATTGATTCACATAGTCGTTTATATGCTTTCTTAACAACAATTCCATATATACACATATGATTCTATAACATCACATAAATTTCAATTCGGTACCATTTACCAAACTTACATTTTATAATTCCTACCATATTCCGAATAAATCATGCTATTTTCTATTTTATTCAATTTAGTGTCACATCCTGAAATTGGGTCTAGAAGTTTCACAGATGATTTTGTAATTTTAGTTCAAATATGTTCAAAAATTTGTAGCATGGTAAATCGGAAATGTCTTCGTCTATGGCTTCTAGAAAATTAAATCAATTTTTGAAAATGATGTTCAAAAACCCTTCATTTTGAATAAAGGACTATTTTTAAAAAAATGGGTTAAAGTCAAGGGTATCAAAAGGGTAAATTTACCAAAGTTTAAAAATTAAAAGTTTAAAAATTAAATTATTTCTTTTCCCCACCTACAGAAAACTCATGAAACCTTTTCCCCTTCTCTTTGTTTTTGTCGTCCCTTGCATTCTCAAGCATCCTTCACTTATTTTCTCTTCCAAACATCAATTCTTTTTATTCCTATCATTTTCCAAGTGTTAAATCTCTTTAGAATTCTGTAAAAACTATCAAGAACACCATTGATTTTGCCATTACACAACTTGTGAGTTTTTCTAGGTTTTCAATCAAACGTTCGTGTCTCCTTCAACTAAGATAACATTTCATTTTCCTATTAGTTTTTAATGATATCTAGCCTTTTAAATTGAGTTTTTATCTATTGAATCAAAAGTTTTGAATAAATGTCGAAATTTGGGTTGTTAATGGTGAAATTTGAGATTTAGTATGAAATCGATGTTTTAAAGTGTTTTTCAACTCGTTTTGATATGATTTGAAGGTTTCTAAACACTCCTTAAAGTTTCATTAAGGAATTCTAAGGTTTTATTGAATTTTCATGAAAATTGCCATAGTTTGTCAAAATTTTGGATCCATGAATCTACATACTTTTGAGTATTTTGAAGGTTGGGAATTGTTCTTAGATGTTTAATTAGTCGATTAGGATTAGTTTCATGTAGTAGGAAGGAATAAGTGTTGAGATTTTTGCATTTCGGCTAAGCTTTCGAAATTTCAGTTTCATGGGAATTTAGCTTAAGCTTGTGTTTTTAGTTGATTTTGGTGAGTCCTCGGTTGAATGATAATTGTGTGTATTGTGTGATTTGCTTTGGTGAGTCCTTAGTGAGTCCTTGAGCTTTAATTAACTACTTTTTTTGGGTAAATTACTTAACTGATCTTTATTATAATGTCATATTAACCCCATAATTTCATATTAACCTCAAACATATTAGTCTTTCAATCAATTTTCTCATTTATGATTAGACTAAAGGCATGTTTAGGTTCATATACTAACATAACCTGTCTTTTCGTATTATGATTCGGCCACGTAAAACTGCTTAGTATTAGTTAAACGTTAGACAACCAATGAACTAATATTTGCTTTTATTTTTCTTTACATGCAAAAACCATTTGAGGACAATATACAAAGGATATTAATGTAATTCATGAATAATTTTATTAACCAATCTGTTCGAAAAAAATTACAATTGTATAAATGAATATACTACCTTAGGGCACTAGATCCAACAAGTATTAGATATATAAGTCATTGGTCTTAGTGCTAGTGGGAGATTGTTGGAGTATGCTCAAAGATCAATCATATGATGATTGTGATAACATACTTTTACCTAGTTTATAATAAATACATTGGCACTATTGTTTTTAGTCTTTATTTATATGTTAAATAAACTATATAATGATAAAGTCTTAAGAATGATGTGATCATTCGTGAATGTCCTTAGTCAAGTATTATTGTGGGCTTGGACAACAATAATGCATTGAGATTATGTGCTTGATTGATGACAAATGTTTTTATAGATATGTGATATCAGGTCAACACGTAAGTATATGTTAGAGGACAATATAATAGACCATGAGAGTGCTTCTTGGATTATTATGTAATAGTCACGACATTTCTCATAGTGATAAATGTATATATAATCCTTAGACTTGAGATCACCATTATTCCAACATTGTGAGTCATATGCTTTGACATAGTCAAATGTCTTCCATAAATGATTGTACTAGAAAGACTGATGTTGGATATGAGTGATCGAGATAGGATTTGTCCATCATACATAATGAGAGTAATATCTTAAGCCTTCTAATCAAGTGAGTCTGGAAATGCATGGCCATGCTCAAATGAGTTGATATCAGATATCACACTTATTTGTTTATCTTAGTCTACTCAGGATATCAAGAAACAAGAGATTGAACTATACATGTGTGATTGTTTCATGACTTGTATCCAATCTAGTTATTGGAGAAAATGGATATACTACATGATGGCAATATCATGGAAAGATCATGTTAAACCACGACTTCTTGTAGGTTGGGTAGCAATGATGCATTTGCTAGATGTCACTCACTGTTTGTAACATTAAAAAATGTTATAATATTACTGTCAATGCTGCAAAAGCCTATAAAGTCACACCCTATGGTTGAAGTGATCAGAATCTAAAGAAAGTTGGGATTATATTTAACTATTATACAAATTAAAATAATTATAGAAATATTCTTATGCTTAATTTAATTTGACAAAGTTAAATATTAAATGAGATATGTGTACATACTTGATGTACACACATAGAGGATACAATTAAAATAATATATGAATTAGATTCATATAATTTTTAACTAGAATATTTTATTGGAAGTATTAAATAATGATTTAATATTTTTTGGTCAAAGATACATTTTAAGGGATTTTGGAAACTGATAACCTTATGGCAAGGATATCACATTTTATGGTTGTTTCTTTAAATTACTCTACAAAAAGATTTTATTCAACATAGGATTTTGAATAAAAGGAAGCTAGAATTCCAATTTTTAGGTTATCCGAAATATCACTTTGACTAGCAGCAAAAGTTATTATTATTATTTTTTACATTTTTCTCTCTAAAGAGTTTGGAGAGTTTTCTAATCGTTCTCTTCTGGGTGGATTACGCTGAGGTTTGGCATCTCGACATTTTTTTCACTTTTGTACCAATGTTGCTCTCTTTGAAATAATTTGAAGGTATATATTCAACCTTTTTCAACCTGGATTCGATCCTCGTACATGGATCCATGGGTTGTGATCGCTAGAGTTATTTTTCTGCTGCACCACGAAACGTATGGGCATTCCAACACAACCATGACCCTAACATGGATAGGAAAACAAACATGTAGAATACCAAAAAAGAGAGAAAGAGAGAAAAGTATTGAATAACTTCACCAAGAGGCAAAGATGTATCATATTCTCTATGAATAGCATATCAAATTACTAAAAAAGTAGATGAAGTTCTTGTGAGGAAGAATGAGATTATGAAGGTTTATTGCGATGAATTCAATGATCCAACCAACAGATGGGTTGAAGAAGCGGACAAAAATGCTCAAGAAAGAGCTTACAAAATTTATTATCAATAATTAATATTTTATATATTTCTTTTTTGACTTCAGTTTTGTATATTTCAAATTAGGGAGAGATCCACTTATATTAATATAAAATCAAAGTGGTTTTACATATCGTTTCATAACTTTCTATATGATTAATATTTTAACAATCCAACTATTGAATTCATTAAGAAATTTGTATTTTTCATGCATGTAAATATTTTAATCGATACAATATTTGTATCATGTTAATCTAAAAATTATCTATATTAATATATATTTAACGGCTGGAAGTTATTTTAGTTAGAAAAAATTTAGTTTATGTCAAACTTGACATGTATAACCTACATAAGGGAACTTGAAATATGATGATTAGATTATTAAAATATTAATTGTATAAAAATTACACAAGAATATAAAATTACTTTTATTTTACACGATATAAGTAGATTTCTCTCGTTTCAAAAGTTTGCATTATTTTTTTATAATTAATAGACTTATGGTTTGAGGGTTATTTTCATCATCTATGTTATTGATTTTAAACCTATATTTTGAATTTTTTTATTCTCCATTTTCTGTTATTTCTTTTCTAAAGAAACCTAATGAATGTTTATTTTAACTTAATGTGCAATATTAATAACCCTGTATTATTAAATCCTATTATTTGCTTTTTTATCATTGCTGGTTCGGACATTGTTTTTCCAAACTCATCCTATATAATCTGCTACTATCTTAAAGTAGACAATGTTTCCCATCGACTTGCAAATTTAATAAAATTTACCACAACCTTTTACATAGATTTAACAAAATCAGCCACTTGGCAATTTTTCATATTTTCAATCTAAGAGTAAATAGAAGTTTTGGTTTTACTAAGACGATGAAATTTAAGTATTCTTTCAATTTTTATATTGAATTGGTATTTACTCATTCCCCATTTTATTGTATTACATCTTTACTGTTCATTATTATTCTTATTATCATTTCAAGTTGGACCATTTCTTCTGTATTTAGGATAGTATAACTAGACCCGTAATTACTTTTTTGTTCAACAATTAGTTAGAAGTTAGAATAATTTGGTTGAAATAAAGCAACCGAGTTGTTCTATGGGATTAAGTAATCTAATTTAAATAAACTGTGTAATTGAGTTTGTTAATTAAAGTTGCGACTTTCTAATTCGTAATGCTATTGGCGAATTAAATTCTTCAATTTCTCTTAGAATGATTCTATTGGCAATGATTAATTGTCAAACTATTCTTACGATTAATTTACGATCTAAAAAAATTGATATTTAAAGTTGCAGTAATGCCGAGAATGGAGTTTTTGTCATCTTTTTTCTTTATTACTATTTTGATTTTCTATTATCTATTTTGTTCGTTATTCTTTATGTTTATTTCATTATTTTTTAAATAATTAACCCTCACTTATTTATTTTTCTTGTAGTTGACTTAGTCATGACTATGACTACATTCTGGTCGCAGCAAAACTCAATTTTGTTGTCCAATCTCTATGAGATCCAACCGTAGCCCTGTATCTGCAAGTTAATTCTAGGCGTAGAAAATTAAATTTAGTGGATTTGACTTTCTAAACTTTCTCCAGCTTTTGCCCGTTCAACTACTTAAAGTTTTTGGCGAACCAGTAATGACGATCACAACTTCCTTGCATGGAGGTCACAACACAACATAATGAATTCAAATATCATCGCCTCATGTCGATTGAGTCTTAACTCAGTTAGTATCAGTATTGTTGCTTGTGCAAGAGGATGTGAGTTCGGATGCGTTAAAGTATATTATCGTTTTATTTAAAGGTTGGGGTGGGTAGTTTGAAAATTGTATCAAAAAACAGGTATATTATCCTCTTATTTAAAGGTTAGATGGGTAGTTTAGACATTGTATCAAAAAAAAAAGATTAAGAATTGTGATGCTAAATAAAGAAAATATATCATAACCACCTCTGCCTTCAGGTCCTTAGATTTTCTAGAATTTTTCTGTCTTGTTCTTTTCTCATTTTGTAGTTTCTTCTATTTTCTTCTTATGTAGTTCTTTTTTGTTATTTTATTTTTACTCTACTTTGGATCAATAATTAAAAGAAAGGAAAATGGAATAATATATATGATTTGTTTGGATAGTTAATGTAAAAGATAAATAAATAAAAAGAATGTTAAGGATTTTTCATAATTTTAGCTTGGTTAAATAGCAGAAAGAAAAGAAAAGATTAAATTCATAAAAATGGTGTTTTAATTTTTAAAATTAGATTTCGTTTGGTTTCATGAAATAGAGACCATTTTCATTTTCCTTTCTTTGGAAAATGGAAAACATGGAAGAAAATATGTTTGTTGAAATTCTAAAATATGGAAAAATAAAATGAAAATTAGAAACATAAAAGTTATCTTCATTATTTTCACTAAAAGTGCTTTGTAAAACTAAAAGAAAATTGAAAATAAACATTTTAGTTGGCTTTGGTTCAAATTAAAAATTTTAAATATTAAATTTGTTACCCTGATTCAAATCCATAGATTTTTATTTTATTTTGTTTATCATATTTCTATTATAAAATTTTTATTTCTATTTTTAATTTTCAAAAATAGAAAATAAAAATAAATGTTTTTCTCCAAATTGGGTTAACAAAAATAAAGAGATATATGGAAACAAGGGAGAGGATATTACCTCCCTTTCACTTCTCTTGTTTGTTTTAGTCCAATCCAAATATGAGGTTTGTTTAAACTTGTAAGTAGCCACGCATGATAAATCATCTTTGACATTTCAAGATGAACTATTTCTCATTCTTGTGGTTGTGATTTCTTTAATTGTTGTTTAGATTTACATTTCCGTTATGTAATGTGGTTGGATCTGTCCATAGATTAATGGGTTGACTACTCAGTTTACCATATCTTGATTGTCATATTGACTTTTATCTTCCTATATCCAGATTCTTTTAGAGCATGAAAGTGTCATGTATGTATTTGCACTTGCAATCTTATCACAGTAGCTCAAATATATTGCTATTTTTCGAATGAAACATTTCCTTTTTTCAAATGAAGGCACATATGCTTATTTTATAATACATCAACATAAAACCTCCAAAGAATTATGATAAGAAGAATAAAAGGATTCAAGAAATGGAAAAGGTGAATTAGCAAATATATGCAACCATTAGCTAACTTCAACAAGCGCACCCTCCTCTCTGCTCAACTTCTGAAGTAGTTTCTGATATACCTCGGAAATAACTGCATCAATGAACATGTTAGCTTCCCTGGTTTATAAAACAGTTCATTTTGACTTACGTTACCCCAACTCATCCTTTTCTTAAAATATTCGTATCAACTTTAATTGAACAGCATACCCATAAAGCATATCCATATTCGGCACTCACTTCTCGATAACATAGATTCTAATAAAGCAGTTAAAGTGTAGTGTATACTAGCAAGATAACATAGACATCACAAGCAAAGCAAGAAATAGAAGATTTAAAAAGAACAGGAAATTGAACGAAATAATCTCATCTACTTCTATATGTTAAATAAGGATCAACTATCAAGGGCAATGGATATCACTTTAATAGATATGAAGGATTCTTGAGGGGCATGCTTACATGTCATGTTGTTCATGTTCACTAGCTAGTGCAGTTTTTGCTACACATAAAAATGCTTCATCAACGTTGTAATCCTCTTTCGCTGAAGTCTCAAAGTAAGGTATATTTCCCTTTGAGGCACACCAATCCCTAGCTTTTTTCTCAGAAACCTGTGTATAAGCACATTTCAATGTCAAGCACTATAGTTTATGTACCATCAAAGAATCATTCTGTGTTACTCGAACCCGGGTGTCAGTGTTGAATGGGATATGCATCTCAGATGGGCATATTCAATTTTCTCCAAGATTATCATGTATTTGAAGGGTCTTATCAGATCATATCCTGATACTCATGTTTAGATATAAGTCCGACAGAAATGTCTAATACGAATATTTCGAAAAAGTGAAGATTAGAGCAACATACCATTCGGCTATTTCCACCGTCTATGTCAATCTTGTTTCCGATTACTATGAAAGGAAATGACTCAGGATCAGATGGATCTGCCTGGTTTAGAGTACCAAAATATGGGATCAAAATCAACTTCATTTTAAAAAGCAAACAGAAGTAGTTCAATTATGCTGGCAAATGATGGTTAGGCCTTAAGAGACGAACACGATACAAAGAGACAATTAAATCAGTTCTGAATGTTTGTGTCGTTTCTTCAAAGTATGACATGGTTTTTTCAAGATAACACAATGAGTTGATTAATGACATATATAAATATCTAAAATTAAAACATCAATGAAATGCATGGTCTGCTACAATGGGTTTGCCCTAAAATTTTAGTTAAGAAGTAGTTTGATTAGCAATGATGACAAGAAAAGAGTCTTTACAGTTTACAACTGGGACATTATAGCAAACATGTTATGATCTGTTTTATTACTTGTTAAGAAATGAGATGAACAGTACAGAATTATGAGACCTGTTTCAGAAATTCTTCACGCCAATTGTTTAGTGTTTCAAATGATCTGAGTATGTTCACATCAAACACAATAGCACAGCAATCTGCCCCTCGATAAAATGCAGAACCAAGACTCTGGAACCTTTCTTGCCCCGCTGTATCCCATATCTATCAGACAAGAAGACACTTGGTAAAATGTGAGGATTTTAGTTTTAAAAAAAATGTGTAAGAATTTCCCTTGGTTTTTCATCACTTACTTGCAAAGTTACCAATTTGTCATCAATCTGTAATTCTTTGGTGACAAAGTCAGCTCCAATTGTAGCTTTGTACTGTTGGTTGAACTTGTTATAAACATATCTGGATGACAAGTTAAGAAACTACAACGGCCTATGTAATTGTCATTGTGTGTCTTTCAATGCAACTAACAATCAAATATAATGTGCATAAACAAAGCATGTATCTCAAAATAAAGGATACTGATTCATCAAAGATGTCTTTCCCACTCTGAAATACAAGCAAAATATCAAAAGGAATTAAGGATACGACAATTACAAACAAATCAAGACTGCAAAAATAAAATAAAATAAAACATACCCACTGTCACCTAGAACAATGACCTTAAGCAGAGTTCTTCTCTTCTTAGAAACATCCATGACGATGACCCCAAAAAGAAAAAAACCGGGGGGGGGGGGGTTATTTTGCTTTACTGTTGAACTATTCTTCTTTGTTTTCCAGGAATCTGTAAGAAAAGGTGAGAAAAGTATGGAAAAGAAAAGCCACCCCACCAATATAACAGAGCACTTGTTATTTAAATAAAAGTAGTAGCCTTTTTTTCTCAACAATGTTCTTGATTCTTCTTAAGCTTCTTTCATTTTCTCTCTTTTTTTTTTTTTTAAACTGTTTTGTTTAATGATTCAAGTGCAAGAACATGTGAACCCTGGCCAACCAATGAAAGTGCTAGGCGCCACCAGTAAAGCTGAAATTTTCAAAACGATATATATCTGTATATGTATGTTAAGGAGATGTAGAAATTGAAAGTTAATGTAACATTTTTTAGTTGCCTGTCTGGTTGACATGTCTCAAAAAGACAGTTTGGATCGTGCTTTCCTCTTCTTTTCGTGATCCTGTAGGGTTGAATATGACTATCACAAATATTATATGATAAATCATCTTATACATAGCCAAATAAAGTTTTTATTAATAGGTTGTACATTAAAATATTTAAAAATAAAAATATGGTAATCTTGCAATTAAATCTTATAGGTCAACTCCTAATTCAAAATTTGCATCCACTTCTTTTAAAAAATTGCATCTAATATATTTCAGATTCGATTTCTCATGTTCGCACTTTTTTATATCCAAAATAATCTCTTTTATATATAAAAAAATGTGGTTGTTACAATTTTTTTTTTCAGTTAAATATCTGTTTTTGTGCTCTAGCTTTTGACGTCACCAAATTGCTGAAGGATTGATCTAAATTTGGAACTAATTTGATAAGAAAATTAAGGAGAGGCCCAATCTTTATCAAATTTTAGTAACCGATTGAACCCGACGTTTTTACTTTGAAGTTAGCTTTAAATTGGATAAATTATGTAGCTGATCATTTAATTTTTAGGCCACTTTCATTTTAGTCATTCAAGTATTAAATCTCTAATGGCGGTTAACTATACACGCCATATCATGTTTACACTTTCATTTTGGTCACTCAGCTTTTAGATCACTTTCATTTTGGTCACCCAAAAAATATTTTTTTTAAGAATTGATTGGGGTAAAAAAAATCAAAGATTAAATTGAAAAAGTGATAGAAACTAAAATAATACACAAAAATTGTTAAACTGTACTTGTTTATCCCATTGGCGAAATTCTAATTTTCTTTTAATTTTTAATATTGAAAATTTTAATTTTAAAGCATCAAAATAAATTGAATAAATTATTAAAAAATTATTAATTGATAATGTCAACCAATTTGTTACTATAATAAAAATAATTAAATTTTATTATATGCTTCTAGATTATCCTTAATGAAATCAACTCAAATAAATCATATTTGATAATTTTCCATGAAACTTAATTTTTATTATTATATAATCTCGAATCTTCCATGCTAAGTTAAAAGTAAAGGAAAAAAATACTTGCAATTCATTAAATTAATTGCTTGTTCTTTGTTTGGGTAAAGAAGTGATGAAAAGTTATGAGTTTTGTTTGTAATGGAAGATAAAATTAATAAATTTAAGTAATTGTAAGAATTTTTCTTTATTTTTAGTTTAACATGGAAGATTCAATATCATATAATCAAAAGAAGTTGGGGTTCGAGACAACTATTAAAGACAATAAATTTCATTGATAATTTCAAAATAATTTCAAAACTTCAAAATAAATTAAATAAATTTTGAAAAATTTTCATCCATTGATAATGTTAATCGATTTGCTACTATAATTTGAAATCTTAATATTTAAAATTTATGTTTCAAAACCCAAATTTAGATTTTTCGGCAATGGGATAAACAAGTACAATTTCACAATTTTTGTGTATTGTTCAGTCTCTATCACTTTTTTCACTTTAATCCTTGGTTTTTTTTACCCCAATCAATATTTAAAAAAGATATTTTTTGGGGTTGCCAAAAAGCGACCTAAAAGTTAGGTAACCAAACTAAAAGTGCAAATGTGGTGTGGCATGTATAGTTAACCGCTGTTAGAGATTTAATACTTGGGTGACTAAAATGAAAGCACCCTAAAAGTTAAGTGACCAAATTGTAAATATTTCACTTTGGCTGACCAACTAAGTAGTTTACCATTTTAAATTTGATAGTTCTTTATTAGCTTAATATATTTAATAAAAATAAAAAAATATGAATAAAAGTTATATAATAAACTTAGATATGACTGATATCTTTTTTTCTATTTGTTGTGCATATTCTGTCTTACGATCGATTGGAGACACTTTCACCAAACCTCACTAAGGGCTACCCCACCAGGGAAACTACCTTGCCTAGACTTATCATTCAACCACCCCGAAAAGATGACTGTCACTTGTCATCAACATACCCTATAACCAAGTCTTGTCAGGTCACATAGCAGATTTAACATGGAAACTATTAAATGACAAGCTCATCAATCAAACGACACATGGGATATGAAAGTCAATCGTATATACCTGTCCTAACCCCATAGAAAATGATCCTCTCTCCTTCTTGTCTCCCTTTTCTCAACTCCCTAGAGTTCCTTCTTCATTTCCTCCTCCACTCATGGTTGTTAGTCATCGGGGTGAACCGTCACCTGCAACTCTAACCACATTTTCCCTTGAACAATTTGAGTGGTGAGAAGACAAACATGGCTCACTCCATCTCAAGTATTCCCACAAAAAAAATGAACATGAACAAGATTCACTAGCTCAACCACAACCTCAGCCAACTCAAGACCAGTTGCAAATTGGTGCAGAATAATTATTTCTTCAACCACAGCCACAATCAAGTCGTCACTATCATATATACTATGTATAATTCCCATCACCCTTATTATGCAAACTAAACAAGTACCCACCACCAAAATATCACATTCAGTATGCAAATTAACAAGCCCACCTACCACATCCCTAAAGCTACTCTAGTACCACTCACAATGAACAAACTTTACAAAATTCCAACTTTGTTTTGCAATAAATCACAAAAATAATGACAAAATGAGAGTCTTTGAATAGAGCTATTGACCTGACGTCAAATTTAGTAGTTATTTTAAGTCATTTTCGCACTTGGTGAACTTATTTTCTAGCACTTTTATAATTAATCATTGCATTTTCAATATTAGTAGGTTAGGAATAAAATATTAATAAAATAAGCATTTTTATGCATTTCTACTATTTCGATGACCTATAAGACTGACTTGGGCCTCATAAGTGACTAATGGGCTATTTGAGTATGTAAGATGCCAATTTAGGTCCAAGAATACAATGAAGGATGATTGGGTCGCGAGACAAGGAAGCCCAATAGCAAAATGAAGCTGCAAGGCCCAAAGTACACTTGACATCATGACGAGGAGCTTCTTCTCGTCACGACGACACAACAAAGAAAGGAGAGATTTCACGGTGGCGACGTCGTGACGAGGAGCATTCCCACGCCACAACGATGCGACGATGGCATGCTAAAATGAAGTTAATTCCTCGAACGACACTTTTGGGATATTTTCATATTTGGACTCTAGCATTTATCAGAATATTTCATTTATTGGTATCTGATTTTATCTAGGGTTGAGTGGTCACCGAGTAGCCCGTTGCCTATATAAGCAACCTTAGGGTCACCAAAATTGTGTGCAGACTTAGAGACTCAATTTTTACTATTCAGTTTTCTTTGTATTTTATTTTTATGTTCGCTTAGTCGAAACTTTTCTATTTCAATGTGAAGACAATTGCGAGCAGAGATTTCTCGAGGATCGCACTTCAATATACATTCATGAGCATTCTCTTATATCTTTTGTTCTATTTGTCTATTTATCTTCGGTTAAGTTGGTTAATTGATAATTGTATAAATATTCAAATATATTATTGTGCTTTATTTATATCTTGCATGATTTGATTAAGAAACTAATTTATTTGTTAAGTGATTATTTATACGAAATTGGTTGTTTATTCAAGAGTACTTAGTATATTAGGGAGTGACGCCCATGATAGAATACCGAGATAGGTGAGATCGGAAGGGTATCTTGTCGTGTATAACTTGTGTCAAGTGATGAGACCAAAAAGGTATCAGTATGCTTAGGAAGAGACTGAAATGGTGACTTAAGTGGCAATCCTTAGTGAAGATGAACCGAGAGGGTAAGCTTAGCTAAGGGTGATAAATAACTCAATCGAGGATAAATAATTATTTAATTAAATAATTAGGGATTTAATCGATCATAGGCCAGGGGCTCGCATTGTCGACACTAGGAATAGAAAATTTCATTAGGTTAATTTAGGTTTATTTAATTTAATTAGTTTAATAAATACTTTAATTTGGATTCACACTACTAATTCGTGACTCGATTAAATTAGTAATTATTATTTTTAATTAATTTACTAATAGTTTTTCCAATCTGCAATCCCTTGGGTACGATCCTCGAACTACTTAGCAGTGTTTCATTGTAAACTTTACTACATTACAATTTGACCTGTACGCTTGTGGACACCACCGATTTAATTTTATATATTAATGGTATGATATTTATACTATAAATGATAAAAAAATTTAGGTGGTCAAGTTGTTGGTGCCGTTGTCGGGGATTATGACGGTAAAATTTTTATTAGGTTGATTACCATAAAATAATATTAATCGAAAGACAAACGAGCTAGATAGTGTTCTAAATTTTATTTTATTTTATTTTTGTGTGCAAAAAATATTATGATTATTATTTAATTATTTTTACGATAATTATTTTTTGTGTGTGTGATTTTTTACATAATTAAATAATTTTATTTTGAATTTTTTAGTTAATGAAATATTTACATATTTAATTGTTTTTACCTTGTTGATTATAAGGTTTAATCATGAATGTTGATTTTTATAGGTCGGTGTACGAATTATCCAAATCAAGTTGGTTGTATGGAGCTTCAACAAATCAATGAGTTATTATTACAAAAGACGAGTAGCCTGATTGTTCGAACGAACTCCCCCTAAGCTGGGCAAGTATACATCCGAGAGGGATAGAGATTTCACGAACCTATGGGATGAAGACGAAGTATATGAGGAGGGAGTATATTAACAATGGAAGATTATGGAGAACCAAATATCGATTATGCTAGAGCTTTACCAACGGAGAAATGAAACAATAACTTCATTGAAAGAGATAGATGAGCGGTAATTACGGGCATCGGAATATTTAATCGAAAATCCTTGTGATTCGCATGGCTATATGTTCGAGCAGGAAAGCCATGAGCGAGAATTCCAAGCTAAATAAAATAAATCCAACAACAGTTGGATCAATTAGAGGAATTTTCTCGGAAAGATCCCAAGCGAGTATTCCATTGGAAGATGTCATACATGATGTCTCAAATTTCGATCCAAGGGACCAATGTAGCATTGACAACTATTCGTAATTAAATCTTGAAAGTCCACAAGAGTTTTGAATCGGAGACGAGAAATAATTATAGCTTGCTGAAGAAGTCTTCGATCCAATTAACATGGATATAGAAGTAGAAGTAGTAGTAAATGTAGAGGTAGAGCTAACCACTAACTTGGAGCTTAAATCTATCCCAAATAAGAGTGTAGATGAGCTGATACACTTTCTGGCCATAACCAAAGAGGTGTCAACCAAAAAAGTTGATGAGTTCTTTATGTTCTCATTCGAAGAATAAGGCACAGCTCAAGTAACCAAAGCTTCTTGCGACATGGAGGGGAGAAAGCTCGAGAAAATAATACCTTGAAAGATAATTTGTGGTTGGCTTGGATTTGGCACCAAGTGGCTCGTGATTTGGATGTCGTACAACTTGAAGATAATGCGATATCATTTGTATCGACTGAGAGTACTGGTTCAGATTTATCAACATTGGAACAAATGACGAATCAAACTATCGAGGACCAGTTGGAAGTTCTTCTTTTGGGGCGATACGAATCGTCCCGACTCCGAAAAATGACTTCTCTTTAAAATTTTGTTTAATTTTAAATTTTATTTTTCATTATTTATTTATTATTGTATTTTAAGTATTTAATTATGTGTGTTAATTGCTTCTCAAAGTAGTTGCGGAGTTTATGAGGTAGATGAAGATGATTAAGCATAAATCGAGGAGTCCGACATGCTTTGAAAAGATGAAAAGGCGAGTTGGGATATTTCCAAGTCTTGTCACACCATGCACCCCTTACGGCACGGCACGCTATGAAGAGCCAACCCAATAAGTTCATTAATGAATCGCGTCATCATGATGAGGAAGAGCGCGTCGTCTCAACAAGCTCCCACGTCCCAACAACCATTATATGCACATCATGACGAGCCGCAGCGCCTCCAAATATGAAAAGCCTAAGCTGTAATCCGGAGTCATGGTGAGCTGAATAAGAGATTGTGACGAGCTGTTCGCTTTAATCACAAAAAATTGACGAATAAATGCCTTGGAATTTGAATGTAACAAGTTAAGATTCCAAGTCGCAACGAAACTAATCGAATTCATGACACTACTGCAGGGTGTCGCGACTTGCCTTGATGAAACGACTTGGGGGAGCATAAAATTTATCACAACATCATGATGGGGAGGGGATTCCATCTCCACGAGTCGACTGCTATGCAATGTTTCAGTGCCCTAATTGTCCAATTGACCCATGCAATTCCCGCCATTCTCCGCTCTTCACAAACTCAGTGACTATAGTTTTTATTTATTTAATTTTATATTTTATTCGTAAGTATTTTCCATTCACTTAGAGCACACAAATCCTGAGAGTTCCAAGACAACAAGAATTCAACCTTTTCAAGGAAGTTTTCTTGTTCGTACTTTAATTCTTTTATATCGGGATAATGGTTTTCTAAACTGTGGGAGAAGCATACAGGATTGGATTTTTTCAAATTGTATGGTTTATTTATTTTATTTAGTTTATCAAGAAAAGAAAAGAAAATTTTGATGTTTTAATTTTCTATGCAGGAACCCCATATTTTTGAAGGCACTATTGAGCCAAAACCGCAAGAGGAGCCAGTCCCACCAATTTTGTTGCACTTATCAAGCTAATCGAATAACCTCGTCTCCTTATCATTTTTGGTACACATTGGGGACGATGTGTCAAATAAAGTGTGAGGGTGACAGTGTATTGGAGTTACGTGTAAGTGTACACAGTCGTTACAAGTAATAAGTAGTAAGTAAAGAGTTATCATCTCCATAGGGACTAAATCTGTAAATTATTTGCATTGTCAACTATAAAACAATTTGGAAGAAAAGCAAGTAAAAGAATAATATTGTTGAGAGACAAAAATTATAATATGGATGTAATTGGATTTCAAATACCCATAAAATAAAACAACACATTTTGCAGAAAAGTATTCACAATAGAAAGATTAAACACAAGATTTAATAAACATAACATGAATAAACTAGAACAAGTATTTCACTTAACAAGAATTTATTGAAAATTTATAGAAAGAATATCACGAAAGGGTCGTGGCAATATGAAAATTCATTAAACCCAATTTTAATTAAAGTATAGGATTCTCTCAAAGTCTTGTTATGTCTCTAAGTTCTTTCGCATTCTATGTCAAAACTAACCTAGAAATCACCTTATGGGGCATTTTATACAGTTTATGCATACAACAATCATCTTTCGATATCGACATGATATGCACCATTTAGGTCTTTTCTCTATTAACTATTACATCTTCTTAGATTAAATACTTAATTCATTAACCTACAAATGTTGAGCTTACATTTACAAGTTTTAACATGAACTTAACCTAAATGAATGAAACAATCATTTGTACAAAATATTCATAATACAAAAACCAATCAACTCAAATCATGATTCATACTCATTCTAAATAAAAAAAAATTAAGTCGTGTATTATGAAATTGAAAACATAAAGATAAGATGCAAACATGTCTTTCAACATAGAAAGCAACAATTAACAATAAAGAGAAAGGGAAGAAGAGTAGCCGATGGGGGTTATCCACGACCATTGCATAATAAAAATAGAAAATAGTTGGACTGCAGGGGGTTATTTGTGACTGTTCTTTGCGGCTTCCCATGGTGGCTCTCCTCTTCTTCTTTATGTTAAATCACGTATACGATCTCAAGTCTTTCTTTCTGGATGCTATCACTCTCAGCAAGTGTTTTGCCTTATTTTGTGGCAAGCAAATGTTTAGCAAGCCATAAGGAAAGCAAGAGTACTCAAACACTTTTTCTTTGAAAACTGGTGCGCCTTTTTGATAAAATGAAGGCCTCCTTTTATAGCTATTGAGCCCCAACGTCCCTTACTATTTTTTAAAAAGGGAATCCTTGATCTTCTTGCCTAAGTGTGTCATCCCTTGATGTGTGGAGGACTAGGTGGTGGCATGCTATTTTTAGCAAAGGAAGTTGTTTGATTTCTTCCCTTGTGTGGTCGACCCCTTCTTGGTGGAAAGGTAGGTGTTTTGACTGCTATTTTTAATAGTATTATGGATGGTTTGAGGCTTGATTCAAGGTGAAAGGTTGCTGATTTTCATTTTAGGGAGAATGAAATTAAATTTGTTATTTTTGAGAGTTTAATGGCCGACCTTTGAATGGTAGTAGGAAAGTGTGGCCGATTGTGGACTGCTATTTTTAGTAGTGGTTGTTACCATCCTCAATTCATGAAACATGGGTACATGAGATGATAGGTGGATGATTTTGGGCATCCATTTGGACAGTTCTGAGTATCCATGTAATTGGGTCTGGAATGAAGTTTGCTTTGAAACCCAACGTGATAGGTTCTGAATCTTTCAAGCTGTTCTAATTGGGTTTGGAATGAAGTTTTCTTTGAAACCCAACGTGAAAGGTTCTGAATCCTTCAAGCTGTTCTGTCTAAGCCCAAAATTAACCAAAATTCTGCCATAGTTTCCCCTAGCCAAAAATTCCCAAAAAAATAATAAAAGAACATGCATTTAGCATAAAATTCACTGAATTAACACATTCCCATGGAGAATATAAAATATCACAAAATTATGAGTAAAACCATAGAAAGTGTTTTTTATTTACTCGGAATTTGCATAAATTATACATAAAATAGTGTTGAAAATATCTATATATTTTAGAGTTTATACATTCCCAAACTTAAACCATTTCTCATCCCGAGTAATGCTAAAAACATGTCGTATGATGTAGAATTTAATTCATCCAAGTGATCATGTAAAAGAAAAAATTATGCCCTCAAATCAATTCTACTAGCATGTAAATCGTGTACAGTATATCATCCAATATTTCTTCAAGTATCTACATGCTAACAAAATAATGATTTGAACAGTTAATTTTTATAAGTAGAATTAATTGACTTCCATAAAAGACTTTAACTTCCTTAAATCAACTAAGTATCATTCATTAGGTTTAATATATGTGTTTATATGATGAGTTCAATATTTCCTCTCCACTAATGTTGTAACATCCTGATTTTCGATGGTGTCAAAATAGTAGTTTCGGGGCCACAAATCTAACGTGTGAGTCTATAAATATTATTATTTAATATTTACGAATAATATATGGTGTAATAATAAAATTTTATTTAATGATTTTTGGTAAATGGAAGAACAATTAGGTTCAAGTGGTAAGACCCTAAAGTCAAGTGGTTTTAGAAAATGAGGTATTAGGACCTTATTTCTATAAATCAAGCCGTAAATATTTTATTAACTATTTATGGAAGGTTATTAAGGTTGTATCAAATTTTGTTAAGAAATTTTAATGCTTAGATAGTTAATTAATTAAAAGGACTAAATTGTAAAGGATGTAAAATTTGATCACTATTAGATTTGAATGATTAAATGGCTTAATGAATAAAATTAAATGGACTTAAATGGTAAATAAACAATTTTCAAGAATTAGATGACAAATATGGACATGGATTTGGTGTTTTATTTAATTATTAACCAAGTTTAAAATGGTAATTTGGTAAATTAAATAAAATGAAACTAAAAGCTTTTATCATCTTTTACAATTCTTCTTCATCGAAATGTAACGGAGGAACAAGCCATCATTTAACCTTGAAGTTTTGGCAAGTTCAAAAGCTAGAATGGTATGTGATTTGTCCCCCGTTTGTAATAATTTTTATATTTTTGAGATCGTTGCAACTAAGTCTAGCTAGCCCGTGCCTTCGTTTTTGAAATTGCTAAAGATTTTGAATTTTGTAATTGATGAATCTTTGTGATTTGAGATGTTAAATGATGAATTTGAAGTATTAGTTGTTATTTATGAATATTTTGTTAAGTGATTTTTGATGAATTTAACAATTAGGGATTAAATTGTTGAAATAGTAAAAATACAAGGATTTAATGTGTAATAATAGCAAATATGGGCTGTAGTAGTGTTCCAATAAATTTAGCTAAGCTTAAATGTGATTAAAAGTGGTTAATTTGCATGTTTTAGGCTTAGGGACTAAATTGAATAAAAGTAAAACATTGGGGGTAATTTTGTAACAATGTAAAAAGGACTAAATTGCATGAACTAATTTTTTTTGTCTAAATTAATGAATTGAATGAAATTGTTAATTTAGATTAAGAACGAGTGGAAAATCGAGGAGAAGAGAAAATTATCAAATAACCCTTGTACTTAGTCATTTCTGTAATTTAGCTAGGTAAGTTCGTATATTTAAATAACGTTTTAAATTTAATTTTTCTATATACGTTATTATACCATGTATCATGTAAAGAAATGATGGAAATCCAATGACGTTATGACGACTATCGAGCACCATTTGAACCTTAGGAATATATAGGATACAAATGACATGTCATTAAGGTTACCATGTTTCGGGTGCTGGTCTTGAATGTCCTACTGATGGTTGAGGTCCTACATTTGTTGCGGATGCTCATCAACTATTGTGAGCGGCATCGTGTAGCTTACATTCTAACCATCAGCTTGTGTGGGCAGACCCATTTTTCATCTCGTGTGAGCTATGATGTAAAGGAAAATGAAAATGAATGGTTTCAACCATATGTTTAGCACACTTTGTGTGATCTTTCTCGCGTATCCGATATTATTCTAAGTGGTTCAACATGCCTAAAAAGGGAAAAAACGGTAAGTGCTTTGATGACTATGTTATAAGTCTATGGAATGGTATGAAATGATAATGGTTAATGAATGTATATCTATGTTTATGGAAAGTATGACCTCAAAGGCATTATGTTCATGTAAATCTAGCTTATCATGTGGTAATTCAAGTGAGTTTTGTGATAATGCACTAACATGTGTTGTTGATGACGCTTAGGCTTGTGCCAAGCTTATGTTGGATTGAACAATGTTTAAATTATAAGGTTATGCATGAAATGGTAAGTGTCCAAATGGAAATATGCTTATGTTCATGAAAAGGTAGTATGAATCAAAAGATGTATTTTCTTATGAAATGGTTTATCATGTGGTTGATTAAAAAAGAGTTATGTATAAATGCACTAACTTGTGTATTGATGATGATGTTTAGGCTTGTGTTAAGATTGTAGTTATGGTTGGTGTTTATGCTTATGTCTTGTATTATGCAAATGAAATGGGTAAGAAAAGGTAATGAAACGGTAAGTTCATAATTGAGATGTAATATGATGATAAAAGGATTGATGAGTTGAATGACATACTTGTATGTGAGAAATTTACTTATGCTATGGATGAATTTACCTATGTCATGAATAAATACACT